>NC_061457.1:1818181-2121212 GCF_022581195.2 Helicoverpa zea
TAGTTTTACATATTAATAGTAGAAATAAGTATCGATGAAATCGTGTATAAGAGTGACTGATCTTCTATCCATATTTTAGCTACAATCCTGGACTATGGGCTGATTCTATGGAGTTGTGAATGGCACTATGCTCATCAGTGGTATATAAGAACCATCACACTATTTTTTTTATTTTGATAGGAAATCATCAAATGACCCCTCCCGCTGTGGGTTAGCAGCGTGAGGGAGTGTCAGACTCTTACTGACTAAAACCATGGATTACCTTACCATAGTAACTTCGTTAAAACCCATCATGTTGCTTTTGCCTTCTTAAGCCCTTTATGTACTAGGATGATGGATCCTGCAGCACCATCATAATGTTACGCTTGACTTACCTACTAGGCTTTGGTCCACCATTACCTTGCTATATTATCTAGGATAGAAACAGATACAGTCTTCGAACTCAAGTACTTACAAATAGTAAAGTACACATGGACTTAATTATTTATAGTCATAATGCAATGAATAATATGCGATTGCTGTCTCGTTAACCTGATTCCCACAGTTGGTATATTGTATGAGAATATAGCAGATACCTACTGATACATTATGACATAATGTTGTTAATTATTGTGAGAAAATCTCTTATTGTCTATAGCCATGTGATTCTGAAGAATTGGAACGATATTATTATTTTATTGGTTGATTGACTGATTGTTTTTTCTTCCTTGGAAACCAGTGTATTGTATAAAAATGTATGTATTTATAATAAAACATTGTTGAAAGGTTCTTCTAACCTAAAGAATGTGTTGATAGGGAATTTGTTGCACCACTTCTGCTTCTCAGCCAAACACATGGAAGTGGTGATGGGTGGGCGTCTTTTGAAAATCTTGACCTTCAAAAAGTGCTGTTTGCAGTGCAAGTTAAATACATGAGTTTGAGTCGTTTGACAGTCTGTCATTATAGGTCTATACGATATTGTACATAATTGCTGTGATGTTGAATAATGAAAATCACATTAGTTAGCAAGGTTATGAAGATCCTAAAGGAAAGGGATGACATAGAAACTATGGATTTAAAGTATTGCAAAAGATATGGCTGATAGATTGCCACATGGTTATAAGGTTATAAGGCAATGGTAAAACTCACCACATATTTTATGTTCAAGTAGTTTAGCAATACTTTCATTCGACTCAAACTTTGCGTTATCGGTAGCTGTTAAGATATGACCCTGTCACGCCATATAAAATCTATAGTGTTTGCAATGTACAGGATTTTCATATAAAAATCTTTTTCCATTTCCCGGCGTTGGTCGCTGTACGTCGGCTCGAAATTGTGTTATTGTGCTCAAACGTGATAGGAATTCGACGCTTTGATTGCTTATTTGTTACGTGGCACGCCGGTAATATAATATATTGCTGCCGATCCATTTTTGCATGCCATTTGGGAGCTTGGGACCCTGAATTATTTGGGGGATGTTTTTGGGTCAGAATATTTACGGTACATGGCTCGTTTGTTTATCAAAGAGCCTGTTTGTGTATCAAATCATTTATGAATATTAGAGGTAACTTGCTATTGAATAATCGTGAATGTAAGGGCTACATAGCTTACCTAATCCTAAAATGCTACTTTACACATTGCATCTAAGATGAAATTTCCGTAATCAATTATAAAGGCTGTAGATGTTACAATTTTCTATACACACACATAAAGATAGAATCTTTCTATTATACGCGCCAACTTGCGGCCAAATATTATCAAAAGATGCGTCAAACAATAGCTTTTCATCTTAAAAATGAAGTCAATAGAGACGCTGACGGGATATAGGTTATGGTACCACCAACAAAGCCAGTAAAACGCCTAGCTCGCAGTTTAAGTAACCTACATCCTCAGACACATCCCACACTCTTATCTAGAACCTTACGAAGCTTTCTCAAAGGTACACTCAGTTTTTTGTCTAGCTCAGGCTGACGCGACGACAATGAAGCGACGTGGCATTCTTCTCACGGCTCGTTTTTTATCGTGTCCCTCTTATACGCCATTAGATTGCTTTGCAAAATATTGTATGGTCCATAAAAAGGACAAAGTCTTAGAGTATCAAGTTTTACGTATTGTGAAGAAAATGAACCTGCGCCTGTTTAGAAGACCAGAAATCTGGGGTTAAATCAGCTTTTTAAAAGGACGTGTGATCAGATGAACGAATGCATATTAGAGATATAAGCTGCTCTGCATCTGATTCTTTAAAAATAACCTCATTAGGAGAGATTGCTAAAATTATGCGAAAATAATGATGGGGAGATAGATATAACTTTATATTTAACATGGGACAACAAGACGGACGTTTCAAGAAGTATAGTTTTTGTATATCCAACTAGACGTGTCAGCAAAAAACTCCTTGCTTCGTGGAAACTTCCAATACGTTCCATAATGAGAGCGATCGTATCCATATAATGGAAGTACTTGAAGTACAATCGAGCTTAGGTTAGCTTTTAAGGCTAAGAATACTGCGCAAGATACTCCTTTTAATTAAGATGTCGATTCTTGGACGTTTTCATTCGGTACTCAATTCCGCAGGTGGCTCAAAGGTAACTATTGTTTCTGGTCCCATATTATGTTAAAATTACGAAATAGTTTTCAGTTTCATTTCACTAACCAATTGCAGTATCTATATGATGAACATTAACTGTATGAACACAAACTCCATTCGCAGTAAAAAAAACAAAAGATCATGTTCACGTTTACCATTTTAAATCCTTCGAAAGTCAAAACAAAATTACCCAAATTGTAGGGTATCTGAAAACATAGCGGATAGACCATAAAATTGCCTACTTTTATACAGCTTTGAACTTGGATATGCGCACGCGCCGCCGCCGGTGCTTCGGGGTTGCTATTACGAAAATGTCAGATGTTAGCTGTGTTGCCAACACATAACGTTTCCTGGAACGCCGGCCAATTTACGATTTAACTTTTGCAAACAATTTTTAGCTGAACGCTTTGAAATATCCGCGGCAAGGCATTTTGGTAATGTTGAATATTTTTTATGTAGGTATGTAATTTTCTCGTTTAAAGTTGAGTTGTGAAATTCTTGTCTTTCGGTTTGGAAATTAAATTAATATCGTCTGTATTCCTGGCTTAACACCAGGAGCAGCGATGATTTCAAACATGTTACAAGTAGATAAATGATTAACTAACGATCCCAGTTCAGATATTTTGATTACTCAGTCGCCTATCTGCTCTAAGATAAATACTAAAGCAGAGTTTGAATATTTAGTGACGTTAGCTCCTCTCCAGATCCTATCTTGTCTTTGTAAGGTCTGAAACGCAAATACATACATGTATCTCTAGAGACAATTCGCCTATATCTCGTATATTACAGAGTCGGTTTGTAGCGGTATAATATGAATTATGAAAGATATTTGTCAAAATCTGTGTTGGCTTTCCGAAATATTCTATAGTATAATAATTAACTTAAATCTTTCTGTGTGAGATGAAGCCGGTGCCCAGCAGTGGGACGCTGCAAAGAGGCTTATGATGATGATAATGGTTCTTTTAAAAAGCTATGTATTCGAAGCTGAGGTGTCAAAAACATATTGGTCCTATCTTAGTAGAGAATGTCGAAATTTTGTATGCGGTGTAATATTTTGCGATCCGCCCAGTGCCTTTAATTCGCAACCTTATGTTGGTAAAACCGTATGAAGAAAAGCAGTAGTTTTAATTCATTCAGCGAAATACACATAAGAAACATGCCAAAAAATACACACTAAATATTCTGAAGGTATTATAACTTGTGATGAAATAGGCGCTATACTAAATAAATATGGGTCAGACATAGGTTAATCCGATTCAAAATAAGAATAATACAAGCTGTTGATCTGCATCCGTGCCATAGTCAAGGAGGTTAAAATTAAATACGTAAATAATCGATTTGAATTACGGTAGGTGGGAAAAAGCTAATATGCGCTGCTTTTTTTGATGTTGTAATTTCATGGTATTTCAGAATTTAGCCCACGGTTAAACACAAATCATAACAGAATTGCCCCGCGGCCACAGTGTGTGCGTGATGGCAGCTATGTGTGCGTAGACAGAGAAAACTAATGTCTACGTGTGTGCGTGAGTGTCGATGTGTGAGTGTCTTATCTACGACATGACAGCGCGAGCGCGCGAGCGAGCGAGACCGAGTGATACGCGATAGCAATCATTTTACCTAAAGTTTCGAAAATCACCTTCATTATTGTCATTAACTTCGATTTACTTTACTTACTAATTTTTGAGCATAAATTTAACACAGATATCTTATTAACTACAGTAATAAGCAATACTAGTGCGCGAAAGAAAGTTCACTAACATGTTAACAGCTGATTGATAAAATGTTCGTTTTGCTTTATCTTTCAGCATAAAGTTTTCGCAGTGATTTAGTTTTTATTTTTGAATTAAATTGGTTAATAATTAGAAATTTTGCTTCCTTCTTAACGGTCTTAGGACCTTGGAACACGGAAATCTTATTAATGACGTAATACTAGTGCGCTAAAGGAAAGTTCACTGACCTGTTAACAGCTGATTGATAACATTTTCGGTTTGCTTTAACATTCAGCGTAAAGATTTCGTAGTAATTTTGTTTTTACTTTTCGATTAAATTACTGAAAGATGTGTTAGTTAAGTGTAGGCACGAGGTGATTCTTTCGGCTCGTAGGTATTATTGGCGTGGTTAAGAAATCAACTTATTTACACTAATAAAATTGATTAAGCTGACTACGTATTTACAAAATGTACAAATAAATAAATTACCTAGTTTAGTTACCCGGAGGTACTGTTCAAAGCTGTCACCTTCACACTCTTGGCACAATCGAGCACGACGAAGTAGCTGGTTGTCCTTCAGCTAACATAACACTATCACATTCGTTTTTAATGTGTCGAAAGCACTAAGTTAACGGTCCTAGCACATAAGTCTGTCACATGACCAGCATGACCCTCCGTGATGAGGGTTCCCGGTCGGTAAACATTTCCCGGAACATAGGTATGTACGGCTGTCATTGCACATCCTTGGCAGTCGTAACGGGTAGTCAGAAGCCAGTAAGTCTGACACCAGTCTAACCAAGGGGTATCGGGTTGCCCGGGTAACTGGGTTGAGGAGGTCAGATAGGCAGTCGCTTCTTGTAAAGCACTGGTACTCAGCTGAATCCGGTTAGACTGGAAGCCGACCCCAACATGATTGGGAAAAGGCTCGGAGGATGGATGGCTGTTAGTACACTGTTGTCACTGATGGCATACAGGCGGACCATCGCCACCAACTCGTGTTCGTGTAGTTTTCCGTCATCTCGCACTTTGTACCTACACGTCGCGGAATTCAAAGCGCACGTACGCAGCAGCGGCGGCGACATCAAACACACTGCTTGCCGTCGGCGCTTGTTTGTTCCGGCTTCAAGGGCACGCGGGGAGCGGCGAGGCGAGTGTGTGGGAGTACTCGCACTGTGATTGGGTGAATTTGGGTAGGCTGGATGATCTACGATTTTTATTGAACGATCGTTGCGTATGCTTTGTGCATGTATCGTTTGCGTTTGTGTGAGTGCGCAGCGCGGTAGTAAGGCTAGTAACACACGCGCCGAATTAAAGTACGGCTGGGTTACACTGACGGATATACGTAAATAAGAAAAAAACATGAAAAAATTACCTACCCATTTTTTCGTTGATTTGGGTCGAGAATCATTAGCATATTTACGTCCTTGACTATGGCACGGATGCAAATCAACAGCTTGTATATTACACGGTCATTTAAGTTCGTGCCAGCTGACGAAATTAATTTGACATATAAGGAGTAACAATATAAACAAAAAATGCAGCAAACAAAAATATTTTTAGCTAATGGAAAAAGAACAGCCATTGATATAGGTTCAGCAAAACAAGGTAAAATATGTTTGACGTCAAAAACTATACAGGGCGTGTCGTTCACAATCACATTAAATCCTATCGCATATACTTTATGATATTCTATGGCGAATTGTAAAAAAAAAAACCTAATCCATTCCAGGAGTCATTTTTCGATTTAAAATTTACAACATCATGTGTAAAGCAGAGATAAAGTTAAGAGTATCGAATGTTTTGATTAGGGGCCCGATTCTCCTAAGTTAATAATGTGAAAATTGAATAGAAATCGAATCGCAATCGTTTTAACCATATCGGGCATTCTGCTACTAAAATAAGACTAATCGTATTCCAACGACATTCGATTGGTTTGCGATTGGTCTGCTATTTTGGTGATTTTGGTCTATACGGTAGTTTGCTCTACAATCATATTGCAATCGTAAATCATTTGCAGACAAAATGATTCATTATTGAATGACAGAAATGGATAAAAACGTTTATTTCAAAGAAAAAATAGCGGAATGCCACATACGCTTCAATCGCAATTGAGTCTTGATTGGATCGCAGTCGAATGTGAATCGTATGTCGCTTAAGTAAAATTAGGAGAATCGGGCCCCAGATATCGTCACCTGTCCTAATAAGATTGGTGGGTATTATAAGAATATAAACGAATTACCTATGCCTGTCATACATAACACACTTTACGACAATACGTCTGTGATGAGTTTGAAGTATGGAAACTGATCGAAGCCTGGGAACCGTTTCAGCCGACGTCTAGTTCCCTTTAGTTTACTTCGGTTACCTAGATAAAAAGAGGTTATTTGTTTAGACCAAAAGTTCCTGAGCAAATAAACAAACTCTATACCTTTGCTATGCAAGACATCTACAGAGAAACATTATCCTGCTCAAGCAATAAAAGCTCAAAACTTTATCATTCGTCTATAATATTATTCATCAGCTGATCGATTAACCTGTAACTACCGAGTACCATACACATGACATGACACAAGACACTGTTGTTACAAAAAACAATCTGAACAACACCACAGGGAGTGTCTATGGTGTCAAACAATCAAAGCGCTTATCATTCTCCGATAGAGAATAAAGTGAATACAATATTTATTAAGTTCAGTTCAAGGACATTACAGACACGCTATGTTCATTGTTAGGGTTCCGTACTTAAACGGTAGAGACGAGGCCGAATTGCGAGGGTTGCGCGGTCCGTCCGTCTCCGTCAGTCACCAGGCTATAATCTTATAAGCAGTGATAGCAAGGAAGATGGTTTGTAATGTCACTATAACATCAAATACTATAAACATAATAAATCAATAGCGTGTTGTAATAAAATCAATGGCAGTCGCACTGTAAACGTGATTTCTTTTACCATTTTTTGCTCAATATTAAAATGGTACGGAACTCTTAGTGCACGAGTCTGTCTCGCACTTGGCCGGCAATTTTTTCGTCTTTCTTTATTTCCAAGTTTTTGTGTTTAGGTATAGTTTAATTTGTTTTCTCACGGTTTTTATGACTATCCGAATTGAATCGGACAATCAGATTACACAAATAGTTTATTTGAATGAATAGTTTTAATACAAAACTATTCATTCAAATAAACTGAGGCAAGAGATTTCCTCTTCCTCGAAAAGTTTTGACAAACCGCACCTTGCAAACTTTTAGTCGGCCGATTATTTGTGCGCATATGTGATGGAGATGGATGGTAGGCCGCACACTACAACGATCAAATATTTAGTCAGTTTCACACCGACTGCAAAATTAGATTATATTCAGGTAAAAAAAAAAATACTTTTGCCAAATCTCGAGTCGACTCTCATTGGCTAACTGTTTAGTCTGCAATACGCGGGACTCTAAGGATGATTCCATCAATGCTCTCTTTAATAGCTCCTTGTCGTTAAATAAAATAACTACCTCTACATCAGTTCAGTAGGCTATACTCATAATCTCAGAGATATCTCAAACCTTTAGAAATTAGTATGAAGTTGAATCATTTCGAAACTTCAGGGAGGTAAATGGCAATTGAACTAAAGGTGAAATATCATTCGATATCGAATACTGAAACATCGAGAGAATAGTCGACTAACTAGCGAATTATACACAGCTAATGTAATAATAACGACTGGTCAACGATTACGTAATAAATCTATACTTAACATAAACTTCGTCATTGAAACGTTTAAGTTTACAAACATTTTAATCGACTAATCTCGCAATCGATAATGCTTTACGATGATTGAGTCGATTTTAAACACATTTTTAAGCTAATAAAGAACTCTTCTTTAATTCTTACATATTCTTATAAAGATTAACCGCATCAAAATCGGTTAAGCAAAACATAATTGCGCACCAACCTAGAAGTACATTCATACTAACAAGTAGAATTGAGGACCTCGTTTTTTAAATCGCTTAAATAAATAATAAACCAGCTAGAGTTTACTTCTTATAAGATAGTTCTGTAGTTATATTAGAAAAAGATACTACAGTGTGAACAGAATAAATCTCTGACAATCACCTAACCACAAGAGGGATGAGAGGGAAAGGGGGGAGGGAGCTTATTACGATCAAACCGATACTCTAACGTAAGTAGGTCACCTGTAGTGTTGCCATTACAGATTTTTTCTTATCTCGCCAATGGTAGGGTGATCGGAGAACCGATGTTGAAGTTTTAGTCGATAGTTTTTAATCGGGATAATCGATAAGTTTTTTTTTTTTATAGAGATACCTACATTGTTTTAGAATTATGTTCCAGATCAGTATGATGTTACTTGCGGAATTAAAACACTAAATAATAAACGCAATGATGATTGTGACCTAATAAAAAATATAATACAAATTCTTCCTTATTAGGAATTCTGTAAAAAAAACAATGTCAATCAGTTTACAAAGGAACCTATTTTTCAATATCCGACTAAATGACAGAGACCCCTAAAAATCACGCGTCTAAACGAATGCAGTCCACAAAATGGGGCAATGGCGTAAAAAATTGGGGTAGTAGGCAACCCTAGTCATTGCCGAGTGCCCCTGGGACCACGCTGATAGATACAGTTCACGAATACTTGGAAACTGGGCCACGGGCTTATCTCCTGCTTCCTCGTCCGTTGAGACTGAAGACCTTATTGAAGGTTATTGAAGGCATATTTTAGTATTGTAAACTTACTAAATTGAATTAGTGTTACTAAATTAATTGTAAAGTAAAGTAATCTTTATTGTATTGATTGTGTTGGTTACAGGTAAAATAATATGTGTATATAAAATATGTGTGTATAAAATAATCTGACGTCATTAGGCGTTTATATCAGTGGCTGCATGAAGAATTACCGCAATCAATTTACATAGTAAACCAGCTTTTATAACAAATACGTAATACAAAAGATAAACTATTATATTTGCCATAATTTCCTTCCTACATCCAGCAAACTAGAGGCAATGACACTATCCCATTCAGCCTAACAACTAGCAAGTTTAACCAGCTACCACGCAAAGCGGTTGACATCTAAAATTTATTAATACAAAGCTGGGATATACACCAGCTGCATATTGCAATGCAACGGGAGCCATGAGCCAGCCAGTCGCCGTGCATCGCTTGCGCGGGTCACACGTGCGAGCCTCGCTGTAACGAAAAACTAACCAGCTACATTTCAAAAATCGAATACTCTCTTTTGAATTCCATACTGTATTCAAATTAGAACATTAGTGTTCGAGTAATCTTGTTCTAGTGCTAGTTTGTTAGTAAACATTAAAATTTAAATTAGGAACGCTTATTTTTAACGCTGATTATGTAGTTTCTACTTTCGTTTGAGTGAAAATAAACTAAAAATTGTTGTTGGTACAAAATGTGTGTGTAAGATTCGCGTAGTGTTGTGAACCGAAGTGTGAAGGGTGAAGTGTAGTGATGTGAATGAAGTTTGGTTCTGACACCAATATGTTTGGAGTATTTATTAGAAGGTGGAAACCTAAAAGGTGGGTGGTGTACCAACTGCTTTTAGTTAATATTGACACAGTTCGGTTGTATTTAGAATATTGTTCGAATTTCAATTTATCAAAAGCCATGTATTGGTTTAAATGACGAAACAAAAAAATCTACAAAAGGAAAAATATTGCGTGAAACAGGTACTTGTGAGTAGGTACCTACATAGGTATTTAACTTATTTCTAGTGATAGGTATTTAAATTTATATGTTTATCTTAATTTAATTATATTTAAATTTATATGTTTATGTGTACCTAACTATAATAATATAATGGGTAGGTAAGTATTTGTGATTCATGTATTTATACCTACATGTGTATAAATTGATATTGACTTACGTCGGTAAAACTGCGAAAGTGTGAAATATGATTTGATAAATACTTAAGTATGCATAATATTATAATAGTAAATACCAAAAAGCGCGAAAAATGTAACCCAAAAAAAAAAAGCCTAGGATCTTCCTATTTTTCAAGCCAGTTACAATCTCTACCAATTTCGAATATAGAACAAGAGTCATGTGAGTTAACTCACTCTCTTATTGTTTTGTTTTTTGTCAAGAATGTGTTAACGACTGGTTATTTTAACGCCTAGTAAGTCCAGCATAATGTCCAGAAATAGGCAGCTCCATCATTTTTCGTCTCGTAAAACAGGACAAAGGAATTGCTTTCGTCAGTTCTTGAAAGGACAACGTTCTTAGCGATTTATCATCTGAAACTACAGACTGGAAATGGTCTAACTAGATCTGTTTTATCTAATTTATTTTCAACCGACTTCGCAAGAAAGGGGTTCTCATTTTGAATGTTTGTAACTTTCAGTCTGCTGTGTCCGTCACTTCAAAAGCCATTTTGGTTCATGGCAGACTAAAATGCAAATCAGTGCATTAAAATTTAAAAATAATTTTAGCGTCAAGCAAAAAGAACAACACAAAATCACAAAGAGTGAACTAATAACCACTAACCACTCGTAAATTCATTCATAACTTTAAAAGAAACTCATAATGCTATGTAGAAATTATTTTAAAAAATAATATCGTACACGCACTGGTTTCCTCAAGCTATTTCAAAACTATTCGCAGTTTTTATAGCACGAGTCGCCAGCAGCATTATTGTGTTAATTTTGCTCGCTATTTTACTTTTTTTCTTTCTTTAATAAAACCTGCTCCACGTTGGCTGAAAGAAGCGTTTTCTTTGCTACTTTTACGAGTTAGAAGAAATAGGGGAACTTCCGTTTTCAAATTTTATCAACCGTGTTTTGTTTCACAGAAAGTTTGCATTCGGGATTTTTAGTTCGGAAATTCGAAATTATTGCTTTTAGGGTGCAGGTACGAATTTCGCACGATCAGATGCAGCGAAAGAATTGTCGAAATTAAATTGCGAATCTCTTCCTGCTGTAAGACTCAGACCAGATAGTTCTAAGATAAAGTAGATAAGTAATAAGTCAGTTCAATAACAGTATGTTTCACATTGGATGATAGCTATGATTATTCTTGGTTGATTGGTAGAGACATGCCTGTCACCCACAACCAGTCTTTCCTAGAGGTATTGGGTTGCCCGGCTGACTGGGTTGAGGAGTTCAGATAGGCAGTCGCTTCTAAGACACTAGTGAATATTCAGCTGCATTCGGTTAGACTGGAAGCTGACTCCAACATATTTGGGAAAAGTCTAGGCAGATTGCAGCTATGATTTATTAATCTTCTAAGTCTCCGTTCATCCATGTTTTAAGTGTCTAATTTCTAAGCAGCGTTCATGTTATAACTTATTTATATTTCACCTCTAAGTTTAACAACACTTGTACCACACCAAAAATAAACTAATCCAGCGATAAAATGCCAGTGTTATGTTGACCCTTCATTACGTATTGTTTTTATTGACTTACTAAACGAACAATACCGTAGCGGGCGTGAGAATTAATTCAATAAAGGATTTGCATGTTGTGTGTTCACCCGTGTTACGTATAGACTTGGTGTTTCAACGTACATTTCAGCTTTTAACCCACCGCAGAAGCTATGTAGTATAATCACCAATCACTATGGAAAGAAGTCTGCCAATTTACTTGCGGAATTCGAAAAATCGCAATAGAGACAGTTATTCATTCAATTTTGTACATAGTCTGATCAATGATAGTGAGAGTGCTAAACAATAAGAAATTAGTCAAAATATTTCGGCGCGTTTGACGATCGTCAAAGGAATGGTTACCCGAATTATGGATAATTCGCATTGCAATGTCCTCCGCTGCGAATTCGAATCGCGCCGTTTCGCAGATTTGTGTACTTGCCCTAAGTCCTGAATGGAATTGTGTCACAAATGCCAGTCGGAATATCTCTCGTGTTTGCTTTGATAAGAGTTGGTGTGGGAAGTGGGAACTAGAAGTGGATTCGAGATTAATCGAAAACATGAGTTGTAGTACGATGTTCGTGAATTAGAATAGCTTATAGTTATCATGAAAGTCATTCAAGTTAGCGTGAATATAGTCAAGTCAATTAAGTCAATACAGTTCAAGTTATAGTGAAAAAGAAAAGGCGAGACTATCCTTTTCCTTCTGTTGGGGAGAATATTGATCCCCTAGGTAGAATATTGTGATCCAGGCTGTGATTTAAAAATGTTAGACAGTAGTTATGGGTAGTTAGTGAGCCAGAAAGTTTGACAACCAAAGTCTTGTTTTCAAGTGCCTTCAGACCTATTAACAATCACTGACGAAATAACAAGTAGCACAGATAATAAATCATACTATTCCTCACTAAATTAGACTACCCCAATAATCAAACGTCAAAACATTTACCTATTACTTGTCACACTCATAAGGCTCTACAAATATCTAGCGACAAAACGTATAAGGAATTGTTAATTAAACTTTAAAATAAATTGCTGTACACAATCAACATGATTTTATTATCATTCCGTACCTTTCCTTTTACGGAAGAACAGGTCGCTATGCAACTCAAGTTAGCATATTAATTGCTCAAGGCTAATATTTTACTTGATTAAAAAACTTATTAGTATAGGATTTTTTTTACGGACTCTGAAAACAGAAGTTTACGTCCCCCCTAGCCAAGGTCCATCATCCTCATCGTCCTGCCCTTATCCCAATTTCATTTGGGGTCGGCGCAGCATGTTTTCTTCTTCCATACTCTTCTATCTGCCGTCATCTCACAAGTGACATTCTTTCTTACCATATTTACTTTCACACAAGCCAAGGTATAAACATAAAAAAGGTATGAAATCATTTTATATGTCATCCTCTTTTCCAAGCTGATATTGTAACTGCGTAAGCAACTGTCTGTTTTTAGGACTTTCATACCGAACCTATGGAACCGATTAAATGGTACTCAGACAGCATGAGAGAAGAATACAAGCGATTGCGGAAAGTGTCATGGAGGCATGGGACAATATTCTATGACAACATTTTAGCTTGAGAAGGAATTTTGAAACTCGTATAACAAAAGACGTAAAAGCGATAAAACAAATTGAAGTCAGAAGTAAAACGGAGCTACAGTTGTGGAGCAAAGCATTAAACATCAGTTTTAATAGTGTATCACAATATAGCATTACGTACGAAGTAAGAATAGATGCTGACAAAATTCCGCAGAGTAAACTCAAACATTGCTAAAAGTAAATTAAAGTACTCGTAGCCTTTACTTCATTCTTGACAACAACTTGTGATGCTGACCTTATTCTAAACTCCTCTACTAACTTAAGCATTTGTCTTGTCTTAAAACTCACACAGAATCACAGATTTCGAAATAGTTACTGATTACTAAGAATTAAGAAAAAGAGCAAACAAGTGCAAGGGTCAGTTGCACCATTTAACTATAACGACTTCTAAACCATAACCAACAGTATATGTATATAGAAGACAACTGAAAATGGTTTGGCTAAATGTAGATAAATGATGCAACTCACCACAAATGATTGAAAAGGCATCTTCACAAAAATAACTTTGCAAATGCGCAAAAGTATTCAATCTTTCATCTGAAGAAAGCAAATCCCACCTGATACCTTGTAACAATATTCAATTTATTTAAAAACCTCACACAGTGTCATCTACATTTGGCTTTGACCCAAGCATTCCGATTACTAGTAATTAATTCTTGCCACGTGACAAAATGTTTGGCTGTATGATCATAGACACTATTGTTCATTACGACGATTCGTTGACGACTCATTTCCGCATCCGAATGGGTTTATAATAAGAATTATGATAAGTAATCAATTTTAGTAAAAGTTTTGTCTGGTGCCATCAATAAACCAATTATTCATATTCCTATTGTAGAAGCAACAAGATATAAAAGAATAGCTATAATATAACATGGTGTTACCAAAATTGACTGCAGCAACAATTTTTCATCACTTTTTCAAGAAACATTATTGTAAAATATAAAAATTGCGGTTCAGCATCCAATCTGATAAATGTGAAAAGGAGAAAAATGTGGCTCCGTAATTTGCGAGAGTGGACTGCCCCGAGGCAAGGCTTGTAAGACAAAGAAAAATGTACGAGAAATAGTCAGTGGATTGTAAATAAAAAATACATGAAAATACGAATCGTGAAATTTTACTGATTGTGGTCTTGATTGCCGAAGGCGAGATCTGCGGGAGGAAACCCATTCTGAAGTGTTGTATTGTGGGTGGTTATGAATCACTCTAAATGTTTTATCAATCGGCATTTTACCAGAGTCCTCGGAAAGAGTATTCTCTGGGTCGTGTACAATGCAATCTTTGAAAGAGTTTATATCTGTTCTCATACCTACGTAAACTCGTAGATCTGCTTAGTGAACGTAACTTTATTATCAGGATATGTATTGTTACACATCAAGGCACTGGCCTCTTCTCATACAGAGAAGGAACGACTGTTAATCATGCCAAGTCAAGGCGGATTGGCAATTTCAGACTTTAAAGTTCAGATTTCCTCAAGAAGTTTTCTTTACAATATCATCGGTGTCCAAGTTATATATAAGATCCTAATAAGAATATCTAACAAGCTTTTATAGACCTAGGTACCTATCAAGCAAGCAAGCATAAGAAAAGATAAATTCATCTGCAATGACTTACGGAAATATAACTTGGAACAACTTAGTATTACAAGCTTGAACAATACATCGTCCACACAAACATAAGACTGTTAAACAATTTCATTTTATTTATTAACAAATTCTAATGTGGGATTTTACTGCATTAGGAAATGGACAACGCAGAGTTACGACCACAAACGTCATTATTGAAATAATAGATTATTTTAGTTGTGTAAGAGTGTATTGTTTTCTGTTCGAAAAGATGCTCTTACTTATATCTCGTAAAACTTGTATATAAGAAAGAAAGAAAGAGAAAGAAAACGTATTTATTGACACAAGCCATACATACACATAGAAATAAAAATATATAATATTGAAAATCATGACTGAAACTATAAATTCAATTTGCATATTACTGTTCAAAAATGATTACTCTGTCTGTCATTTTGATTCGATTCCATACTCATGAAATTAGTACAAAGAATGGAGATACGCAAGAATATGTTTTTTTTCAAGCACATGGTGTTTTTTCACTAGGAGGCTATGTGGTCTTATGAGGAACATCAACTCATGTAATACATTAAACCTCTTTTAGTTTGTTTGGATATAACTTGTACTTTCAAATCCACTACGTAGATGATCATAGATTTTACAACAAAAATACGATGTTTATTACAACTGTCATTGTCATATTACATTTTATATATGTATTATATTTTACAGATTCAAACACAATTAATTATTTATCGACAACTAATTATTTGATAGCTCATAAAATGTCTTATAAAGAACTATTAATAGAACCATTACAATTCCGATTCGTATCCGATGACCGTTTAGAAAGTAATTTTAGTTATTACTGGCCGTAGGCGGTCGTATTTTTACGACAATATCGAATCAATATGACGACCTGCCGCGGCGGTATGACAAAGTCGAGTTTATAGCTAACTAGCAGTTTGCGAAAAAAATAAGTTTTGCAAATCAGTTCGGTAGTTTCAGAGCCTTAGAATACAAACAAACATAGAATGTCCTCTTTATTTTGTTAGTTTATCACGTGTGTTTCTTATTTACCTATACCTACACACAGCACCTAATATTGTATATTTCCAAACCGTCAAACCGTCGAGCGGGTTACGACAGTAAGGATATCGTTGGATTTGTCTCTGTCACCTACTCAAGTCTTCTAAGATATTATTATTTTTTAGAATAAAATGTAATGCTACTAACAGCTACAATAAAAATGTAATGCTATTAACACTTTTTCACGTGATTTTTTACAAAGTATAGCATGACCAAAAACGCCCCCTTTCACCACTTTCTAGTGGCTGGGAACAAACTTCCCACAGCTGTCTATTACAATTTATATTTTAATTGCTAAAAAGAGTGACCCCGAAAACTGAGATCTCTTCTTACTCTTTTACTCTTGATAACCCTAATTTGGATTCACCTACATCACTATTATAACAAAAATTTTCTTATCGATATGTTCGTAATCAGTTTTATCAGTCATTGCCTTGATAACTTCTTTCACTTACAGCAATTTCGTGCTGGGTATTGTAAAAAAACCGCGTGGGAATTTTTCTCATAATTACTATTAATGTGCACTTGTAATTTTATTTTATTTTTGTGGGATGAATCTTGAGCCCAGCAGTGGGACTATAAAAAGGCTAAAACAGTAACAGTGTAATTTTAAGTTTAGTAGTAAAATTACATTTTATTTGTCTTCATATAGTTTGTCCACGATATCGAATATCCCATCCCATTTAGTGGAGTCACGTAGTAATTATGTGGTTCAAATAAATATTTTCTGTGATGATAAGACGATTCAAAGAAAAGAAATAACCATAACCCTTATTGGTTGTCGGGTAAAATTTGTGCAGACTATTTTCTAGCTGTCAACTACTGAGCTAACTTCGTTTCAAATATGTACTATCCCAGTACTTCTGTCTTCATCCTGCTTATTATTCTGTCCAATCCTTGTTCATGACTGTGGGCCCCTATGATCGTATATCGTACAGCCCTCCCGTGTGGCATCATCATACCAACAATATTACAAGACCACCGAGTCTTTCGTATGTAATATTATACTTAAAAATTACTGTCGACTAAATTACTTGGATCGGAAAAGGATAGGTAATCTGTAGGTCGTTAAAACTAATCGGTTAATGATTTCTTTATGATTGAGCATTAATAAGCGATTTGTATTGATTATCTGGTTGGTTTTAGTGTTTTCAAATCTTGACAACAATCTTTCTATGTGTTTTTCACGTGTTAATGTGTATGTATGTTTTTAGGGTTCCGTAGCCAAAATGGCAAAAACGGAACCCTTATAGTTTCGTCATGTCCGTCTGTCCGTCTGTCCGTCTGTCCGTCTGTCACAGCCGATTTACTCGGAAACTATAAGTACTACAGTGATGAAATTTGATGGGAATATGTGTTGTATGAACCGCTACAAAAATATGACACTAAATAGTAAAAAAAAGAATTGGGGGTGGGGCCCCCCATACATGTAACTGAGGGATGAAATTTTTTTTTTCGATGTACATACCCGTGTGGGGTATCAATGGAAAGGTCTTTTAAAATGATATAAAGTTTTCTAAAAAACATTTTTCTTAAAGTGAACGGTTTTTGAGATATCAGCTCTCAAAGTCGTAAAAAGTATGTCCCCCCCCCTCTATTTTTATAACTACGGGGTATAAAATTCTAAAAAAAATAGAGGTGATGCATGCTAATTAACTCTTTCAACGATTTTTGGTTTGATCAAAGTATCTCTTATAGTTTTTGAGATAGGTTGATTTAACTGTAATTTACGGAACCCTTCGTGCACGAGTCCGACTCGCACTTGGCCGGTTTTTTAAGTTTCAATTACTGAAACTCTCGATGCGCTCTGATAATATTACAGATGCAAGCTATCCTTTCCAATATTTCAATATTTTTCAAATTTTCTTTAAAGTAAAAACTGCAAGTTTTTTTACAACATTTTTGCCACGATATCGTTCTAAATCTCACACGTTGTAAACCAAAACTCTTTACAGTCTTTCGATTCAATTTAAAGAATGTAATTCACAATTTACTTTACACTAACAAAACGCCGCCTTGTAAAATACGTTTCTGTACATTTAAACAAATCACGGTGCAATGTAAAAGCATTTTAACTTTTTTACTCTTTTTAGCTTTTAATCCGAGTGAACTGAAGGGTCATTAATTTCGGTCCGATGTCGACGATGCGGTCCAGCCGCAGCACGTTATATCGATCGATACATATCGATAAAATTTATTAAGTATCGATCACGGAGGAAGGAACCGCGGAGATACCGTAAGCAAGGTAGGTCAGGTGCTTCTCGTAGGTCAAGCGGTACGGTAGGCGTGATCAGTTACTAGAACTGTCGAGACGTTCGGGTTCCTTGTCGAAACAAAACTAATCTGATAGGTCTTGATTGATTGTTGATTTTATTTTGAAAATATATTGGTGGATTCCATAGAAGGCGTGTAGGAGCGGAGCCAGTTACGTTCGTCGTCACAACACCTGCATTTCGGCGCGCTAGTTTATTAGAAGATTTTACGTTATGACATATCCGCTAGTGATTTAGTTCTCCATGGTATCGATACACCGGGATTGCACGGTGCGCTAAATCGTCTATTGTCCGAGGTCTATTATTAAGAGTTGTTATTATTGTTTATTTCTATTGTTGTAGATAAAAATGTCGAGCAAAAAGTACCGTGTATTGATTTATAGGTTTTGTCTTAGATTACAGACGTAAAAGAGGAAATGAGAAAGTTTTAACTTGAGGGCAAAGATCTTTTATTACCAAAACAGTTTGATCGCAATGACCCGAAGTGAATAGACTTCTGGATTTATAACTACAGTAGGCAAGATTTGGCAATAATGATAGGCTCAGGCCAATGTATAATTTTAAACATCAAAATGTCTATACTTTTTGCTCCGGCTTGACTGTTCAACTTGATTGCCAAGACCACAAAAGCCATTTTTTTAAGTGATACAAATAAATCTTTTACAACCGGCCGCTATTGTGAAGTTTTTTTTACGAAACATTGTAACGCGTACAAAACGTATTGTAGATATCTTTAATTGTGTTCATTCATCTGGTGTCGAATATCTCGGAAATAGGGACACCATGTTAAGTGGTATTAAAGGATAATATCAGGCCTCTGTCACTCGACGTACTTGCGCGCGATAAATGCCTACCGCTCGCTGGGTTACCGGTAGCCCCACGCGGCTCAGGGCTTTCAACAGTCACACGCGCCGCGCGCGCTCTAATATTATTATTTTTATTTCATGGCATGTTATGCTGTTGGTTTTTATTAGGTTTTTTAAGCTACCTCACAAACTGATGGATTATTTTGAGTTGTGTTGGTTTATATGCTACTATTGTAAGATTTAGAAACATTTTATATGTATGAACTTATCTAGTAATTCTATTATTTTTTTTATAAATTAATACATTTCTACTTTATGATTTTAACAACAGAGATCATTAGGTACTTATTTTACTTTAGATACCTACTTAGTTATATGAACGAGTGAGTATTGTGAGTTTTGTAGCTCAAAACACATCTCGAGTGTAAGTAGGTATAGTTCCAACTTAATGACAACTCGGAACATTACGCGTGTCGCTACGCAGAAACCAATTTTAGGTATGTATCAACACACTCGACGGAGTTGTACCATATGGGGTATGGCACTTGTGCTCGAAAAATAGTTGGAAACCGACTTTGATTTTGACGAAAGCTTTACTTAAGTACTTACCTATGCTTACGTATTAGGTAATATTTAGTTAGTAATATATACCCATACTCCATTTTAGTAGGCAATACAATAGTTAACTAAAGAAAAATATTCTTGATATTACTTTTTATTTAAAAACTCAGTTTTAAAAATGGCTCTCTTAAAATAAGCGTAACTTTGTTTTCCTACTTAAATATTAATAAATTGTAAGAAGCAACCCTAAGCACGGCCACGGCACGGTTGCGGTCACTGAACTGTGCGCTATCGCATTGGAATAACAATCAAGCGCTCGAGCTTTTAAGGTTCATTTTATAACGCAGATAGGAATTTGTAGGTAGTTGGGGAACTTGTAGGTGCTTATAACAGTAGGTATGGACTTTTTTGTATGGAGTGATTTATCTGTTACGTAGTAACTATTATATAATCTGTGATAATATCTCCAATGACAGGAGTTTGTTTTACGAAAATAATGTAGGATTTACTTCTGGTTTTATCCGCGCAAGTTTTAAAAGGAAACTTCATGATTGCGATACTTAATAAAAAACCGGCCAAGTGCGAGTCGGACTCGTGCACGAAGGGTTCCGTAAATTACAGTTAAATCAACCTATCTCAAAAACTATAAGAGATACTTTGATCAAACCAAAAATCGTTGAAAGAGTTAATTAGCATGCATCACCTCTATTTTTTTTAGAATTTTATACCCCGTAGTTATAAAAATAGAGGGGGGGGGACATACTTTTTACGACTTTGAGAGCTGATATCTCAAAAACCGTTCACTTTAAGAAAAATGTTTTTTAGAAAACTTTATATCATTTTAAAAGACCTTTCCATTGATACCCCACACGGGTATGTACATCGAAAAAAAAAATTTCATCCCTCAGTTACATGTATGGGGGGCCCCACCCCCAATTCTTTTTTTTACTATTTAGTGTCATATTTTTGTAGCGGTTCATACAACACATATTCCCATCAAATTTCATCACTGTAGTACTTATAGTTTCCGAGTAAATCGGCTGTGACAGACGGACAGACGGACAGACGGACAGACGGACATGACGAAACTATAAGGGTTCCGTTTTTGCCATTTTGGCTACGGAACCCTAAAAAGTGACAAATTGTCCTGTGCAATCCTCTTGTTTTATGAGATAGCGAATTAATTACCTCATTACGGTGCATTGACCTTTAGAGTGTTAATTAGTGCGGAATACGTAACAGTTAACTAGCCGCCATAGTCAGTGATTGAGTTACCAATGCGGGCCAATGACAGCTAACCAGTGGCCTATAGTATTTATTACAAACTGGCTGTTCACCCGATTTCACCCACTGCCGAAAGGAACTACTCCAAATATAATAGACTCGGAATTATGTTATTTTTAACCGACTCTGAGGTAACCTGTCTCAATGCCAAAATAGGTGATCTGTTAATAAATATTTGCTATGTTAATGTGTACAGACCTAGAACACCATAACCTTCACATTCATATAGGCATACAAAATCGGTATTGCTAAACATAGGCATTAAACGTCTTTCAAAATACCTTTTTTACAAAGCTAAAGGTTAAAAAAAGGAACGCTCGTTTATATTTTGATACGGTTTCATAATTAGAACATCAATAGGACTGTCCGTCTAATTCTTGAACGGTTGGCCGCCCTGCTCAAATCTGGGGCAAACTATGAACGACTTATTGATATCTTTTGCGTATAAAAAAAGATTGACCACTTGTTCTTTTATTTATTTATTACTTCTGCTTAGGGTTCCGCAAGTATAAAGACCCCCTTATGTAATTCATTGACAATATTTCTTCTATCTGATATTTATTTTTTCTTTATTTATATCTAAGTAGATACCTATTACAAGTGCAAAATAAACCGTTGATTTAAGACCCCTTTGTTCCACAGATACATAACTAAGCTTAGATTGTCAATTTGACGTGCCTTGACTACCTACGTCGTAATATTTTTTCTAAATCTTTTAGTACCTACTTACGTTATAATGTAGGTTTATTGATGTGTGTACTCCCTCAAAAATGTGCGAGGGGGGCGATGGCTGATCCTCGCGTTATGCTCGTGAACGGGTGCTGCTTGTGGTGCCAGGTCGTCTTACTGACTATATATTAGTTTTTTTGTTTTTATTTGTAAACTCTTTTTATTTTACATATGTTCTGGCTGAGCGGTCTAATTTACTAGTTTACAAAATTATAAATTTAAAAAAACCCCCGACCCAAAAAAGTACGCAATAATTATGAGAAAAGGTTAAAAACGCTAAACCCTATAAAAAGCAAAAAATAACTTTTAACACTACGTAAACTAAATTTTTTCGTGTCGGGGGACCGCTCTAATTCATTACTTTAGATACGTGTTTTTTTTTTTTAACGAATGTTGTAATTAGGTAGGTATCATTTGATTTATGTAAGTATTTATGAAGGTAAAAAGCGGTCCCCCGACACGTCAAAATTTAGTTTACGTAGTGTTAAAAGTTATTTTTTGCTTTTTATAGGGTTTAGCGTTTTTAACCTTTTCTCATAATTATTGCGTACTTTTTTGGGTCGGGGGTTTTTTTAAATTTATAATTTAATTTTATTTCATGCTTTTTAAAGGAGCTCCTTAATTTTTCCTTCTTTCATTTAATTTATTTTATCTTAAGATGGGGTCGCTATATGCGATCTCGGCCAAAAGGAAGCTGTTTAACAATCCTCATGACAAACTGGCTCTGGGAGAATTGCACAGATTGAGAAACATTTGGACATTCTAGATTTTCAGCAAAAATATAAATCGGTTTATCCGTTTCATTCCGGCATTTCAGGGTTTCATCCGCCACATCCCATTTCCAGCATCAGGTTCTCGTCAATCAGAAACATGAAGAGAACTTGTCAAGACAAATTCAACGAGCCCAAACTCGATGGGTTTACTAAAAGGCAGTTCAGGGTTACGTCTCCTACCTTCGTGCCCTAACAGCAGACCAGCTCAGTGGTTCCAAAAGACATTAGTGTTTCAAATTTCAGATCCCACATATACTTAACCCGCAAGTAAACTGAGCGTGTAACATTCCTATCACATCTAGCAAACGAGCTGATGACCTTGAAGACCTGAACCGATTTCCACCAAACATAGCTAAGAACACTCCCGACTGACATACCTTTTAAACAAAAAAAAACCGCATTACAATCGGATCATCCGTTTGGGAGCTACGATGCCACATACACACACACACACACACACACACACACACACACACACACACACAGACATGTCAAACTTATAACACCCCGTCGTTTTTGCGTCGGGGGTTAAAAAGAATAGCACATGTAGGTGGGCACTCCCTGATATTCTATTAAGTGTAAATATTTGGAGGCAATAATTTTCTGTTCATCAAACATATTCAATGCTTGAGTTAGTTAAGGTATGTAGGGTGAGTGCTAGCTAGCATGTGGTGTATACATTATTTTTACTGTATTGTCCTCTTTTGTAATATACAAATTAAATTGTATACAAATGTACATATCAAACAATGTTTAAGGTTCTTCTAACCGAACAGACAGACATGTGTTGCTGGGGAGTTTGTTGCGCCACTTCTTCTTCCCAGCAAAAACACATAGGAAGTGGTGAAGGGTGGGCGTTTTGGGGGCTGTCTTTTGTAATTTTTTTTTTTTGACGTTCGAAAAGTGCTGTTTTGCAGCCAAGTTTGAATAAATGACTTTTGATTTTTGATTTGAATCAAAAGCATAAGCATCACTTTTAGTAGAACACATTATGCTTCTTATAGATAAAATCTATCCAAAATCTTTGAGTCTTTGAGCCACTCAACTTCTAATATTATGCAAGGAAAACTTACAATTTAAGCGGATTATTGCCGGTGCGAAATAGTTCCGTAATGGACGGAGTGGAAACAGGTCAATCCTTCAATAAGTCAGCTTTATATGTTGCCTGAGGAATAACGTAGGTAGTATGTGTTTATGTTAACTTAGAAACTTCTAGTTCTCGAGTTTTGCAGCCCCGAAGTTGAGTGAAGTATTTCTAAAGACTTTAAATGAGTGATGTTCGAAAAGCTCTTAAGTGTGTGTCGTCAAATGGCTGACTGCGGAATAGCAAAGTTATTTGACTAAAACTGTACTTAGAAAGGCATTTATTTTTCTTTATCATTGGTTTCAATACTGTTGTAAATATAATTTACCAATCTTTGATTGCCTTCTTCTTTTATAATTCTTAAATTAAATTAATCTAAGGTTAAAATACAAGCTGTCTAAAAGGATAGCTAAGTATAAGTTTCTTCATCATAATTATCCTTGTCATCGTAAATTATCTAATAACAAACCTGAAAAAGCAGGATATACATAAATCGTAATTTCACTACGGAACCACGTACATAACCAGTACTTAAAGAAATCGATTTAACTGAAGTATGAGTCATATTATAACTAGTATTTAAAGACCTCCCTTCTTATACAAAGTCTATAGAAATGGGTGTCATTATAAGTTGGAGTCGCGTCGTGCGAAAAATCGCTAGCTAATAACTCGATGAAAATAACTGTTATTCGTAACAGTTATTTGTACAATTTGCGATATATGTATACTGAGGAATGACTGTCTGTCTATTTTTTATTAACACAGTAACGGGCCTAAATGTTGTTGTTCATTGTGAAAAGGCTCGAAATGACCTATTTGGACAATGTGTGTCATTCATATTTTTTTGTAGTTCTTGTTCGGTCTATTCAGTGGTTGAGTATGATATTTGTCTTCAAATCTAAGAGACCACAATAATAAATATATTGCTATCTTTTAAAAAATCTTTTCTTGAATTACTTACCAACTATATTTGAACTGCAGAAGATCGTAGAATAAAGACGACTTCTAAACGCCTTTAAAACAAAAACAAACGCCTTAGATTAGAATTTCATTCAACTCTCTTACTAACAATTACACTAACATAACATTTATTCACGTAAAACATAACATTAATATAAATATCGCTATAAAATGGCGTAAGCGACTTGGAAGCCCGCCAACCTGACACTTCAATGCACTGAAGATCTAATTTACATTGACCTTTGCACCTTCTCACCATTCCACCGATTTCAAACAATTTTCGTTCACACGGAGGGGGGTGGGAGGTCAGAAAGCACTGGTATTTAATTGCTCCAAATCCACATGGTATGTTTTCAGTTGGCGAATTCATTTATGTTGCAACTTTGTTTACTGGAGATAAAATCTATAAATCAAGCGTGTTATTGATGACTATTTGGCGTCTTGAAAAATTGTTTGAAGATAATAAACGTTGGATGAAAATATTGCAAGCGCCAAATTACTATGCTGATGTTATCTAACACAAAAAGTTGGTTGTCAAAAGTAGATATTATTTTTAATGTAAGTAATCATGTAATGAAATAGATACGTTACGTTGTTTTGCTCTGTAGGATATTATAACATTATAACTAGTTAGGAACATACATTGTCTATTGCCTATTTAAAAAGCTGAACTAATGTAACTTTTCTATTAATCTTGTCTTCTTCATCGAATAAATGTGGCCATGAAAATCGTACAAACGCACGACTGATTGGTTTATTTCCATGGTTAGTTTTCTTTTGTAATAGATTGATAGTTATTCTATTACGTTAGTTAACAATATGGTTTGAAGCTATAAAGTTTTCATAAGAAATCGCAATATGGTGTCATCAAAAGAGAAATCTATAGTTTCCCTTAAAAATAACGTAAATATTATATATATACTAGCTTCTGTCAGCGGTCACGGCACGAACCCGGATAAAAAGTAGCCTATAGCCTTCCTCGATAAACAGGCTATCTAACACTGAAAGAACTTTTCAAATCGGTCCAGTAGTTCTTGAGATTAGCGCGTTCAAACAAACAAACAAACTCTTCAGCTTTATAATATTAGTATAGATAAATAATATACAATTGTTTTAGAATGATAGATGAAAGTATCATCTATCCTTCTAAAACAATTGTTAACAAATACATACACCTGCATAACATACCTACCTATATTTTAATGGTATAATTTTTTTTTACGAAAGCGGGTGAGCCACACCCGTGTGTAAATGTACCTTCATGCACTTTGTGTTGTTTCATAAATGATAGAAAACCAATTTAGCATGATGTAACATTGTAAACGAATACTCGTGTCTATGGTGTGACCTTTTGGTCTTACGAAATGATCCTTTATGGATAAGTATGCCTGATTTATCGATGGCATTATCGAAACTCTTATAACCATCTTCCTCGGAACCTTAATAGTAGTAGTGGGGAACAACTTGTTCTCGCATTTTGTCTATTTCTGCTGCCAATCAGTTTTCTGAAATAGCATTTGAACCTACCTTTACAGGTAGGCCTACCTTTGTAATTCCTGACATCGTTATTCGGGCTGGTCTGTGACCAGTACTGTCTGTTAAGATGTGATACTTCTTATCATACCTAACCACAATTTCACTGCTTATCACTACTCTTACTTCCCAACTAGTAAAAGCTTATCAAAAAATCGAAACAACATTTTATCGACATCTTTTTATCAGTCAAACGAGCCGTTAGCAGGACCACTCGGTTGGTTATCGATCGAAACTCGTTACCTAACGAACAGGGCAATGTTAACACAATCTAGCCTAGATATTCACCTATTTGCATACAGAACTCATTAACTACGGGTATACGACCTAATCGTACATTCACTTTTGGTATTACGTAACTCGATTAATTTGTATCGATATTCAATCGATTGTATGTGTGATTAATCGATCATTTTTATGATCTTAATGATATTGTATTAAGTAATAACTTTTTATCGATAGTAAAAGTCGTCGTAGCTGTTTGTTTAATAGTTGTTAACGGGCCGGTTTTAAATGTTACGACGAGACATTTTGGCTAAGAATTCAAGGTCGACCGGACGAAAGAACAATCACCTATTTCATCAAACATCTGAAATAAACAATTTTAGACCGAGTCTGGAATTGTGCCCGCTAAATGGCACGGTCTTTTAATAAATGTGTCATAATATTCGATTCATGGACATAATCCCTTGGAAACATTTCAAAATTAACACTTTAAAGGCTAAACGAAGATGAATCGAATACAGTAGTCCATTTCGATCATTTCTAAATTCCATTTGCAGCAAACGGAACATACTGACGTATGTTTTCAACAAGTACCGTTGCTACAAAACATAATGCCGTAACTAGCATTACTATTGATTTACAATTTGCTCACACGTACGATTTGCATGCCAACCTTGGCATTGATTGTACTTGAACTAGAGACGTTGCCAAAACTGTACATTAGTTGCGAATCGGAACGGGTCAGTTGTACAGTTACCTAGTTATAGTTTGTAACAATCAATTTGTTCAGGCGATCGGCCCAGATTACCGATTGTCTGCCATTGTTGGGGTAAAAGTAATCGCTGCGAAAGTAGGTTTTATACTCTTTTGTACTTCAAATCATCAGTTGGTTGTAGACAAAAGCAGTGCTGCTCGAATGGATTTTGAACCGATTTCTTTGTTGTAGTTTTTATGTAGATTTGTTCGTTTTTTAATTTTTGTCTGTACATGATCGTGCAGATAAAAATTGTACAGGGTTTGCAGGTGCATTTGATTGCCGATTAAGCTCTGATACTCAAAGAAGGAATACCTAGGCTGGCTGGGATTTTTGCAAAATGTGCTCCGTATCTGAAATTCAAATGTTATGGATGTTACAACGGTGGATGGGAAAACGTTCTAGGTTTCGTAATTTCCTTTAGAAAATTCTAAGCCGCACTAGGAAACTGAATTTAAGGAAGATTGCGGACCAGATTACAGAACGATACCAAGCATAGATTTTGCAATTTTAAAGCCATTTGGGTCGAAGATTCTTTGGCAAACTTTTACCGTGACAAATAGGAATAAAAACCGAAAGCAGATTTAGAACTATTTGTCTATTACTATCTAGATTATATAACAGTAATAATTGTCCAATAATTTGGTGCCAAGCCCACCACTTATAAATGAAGGTCGACTGTTAATTTCGCAAATTGCCGTTCGAACATTTCGCATATTACTTTATTATTAGATAACTTTAGACATGATTGGCTATATAATGTTAATGTTAGAAAGTGTGCTTATGACACCTATTAAAGATTATACGAGATACATAATGACTACATTCGTCTATGTAGGTATAGGCTCTTGCAAATATAGGAGCTACCTTATTACAAAACCTGATATTTCGGCAAGAAGATATAAAGAGAAAAGATGAAGGAAAGTTCAACAGAAATTAGGTACATGTCCAATTTAAGATCAAAGATAAACAAATATATTAGATCTCAAAAAGAGTAGGTATCTCCATCACTGCTCTTTGTATTTCAAAGAGCTTCAGTAGGAACATGATTTTTGTCCACTTTGATCTCTCCTCTGTTCTACCCATAGCAATAGAGACCTTCTATTCCGAGTACTACTGGAGAAAACCGGTCTTCAACGTAGCCACGGCTTCTTCCCCATATTCTACTATCATCATTAGTACCATTAAGACCTTGTGATGATATTTGATCCATGAAAAAGTTCCATAAAATACTAAAACGTCCTCTATCGCCTAACGCTCACATAAGCCTCAGTTGGCTCTCAAAATCTACGGGTAAACGGCAGAAACGTAAAACAGCTAAGTATTTCTTTGAGCGAATCATAAATTTAAGCGAGTAAGCACCGCTGGTGACGTAAATTAAAAAGTTGTAAAACGAAATGGTACGTAGTTTGTTTCCAATGCCTCACGAGAAAAAAATGAATAAAAACACAGTTAGTATTTTTACCAAAACTAGGTAATTTTGCAAATCGGTATTTGAGTATTCGGTAAAAAAACAAAGATCCCGACGAATTGAGTACCTCTATCTTTTTGGGAAGTTGATTAAAAAATAATAATGCATCTACAGTATATTAAGTTACATGTATTCCTTTTGTCCTATTTATTATCGGTATCTGACTAGTTTTCTAGTTTATCTAGAAAGAGGCTTAAATAGACTAGATGATAAGATAATCAATGTCACTCATTTATATCATAGTAATCTTATCTCGCTACCTACTTATCAATTCTAAAACATGAAGAATTCAGTTTTTACCTATATTCTATGAAAAATATATCAGAAGTTCAGATCTCTTAACGTAATACTTATGGATAGAGATAGAGATAAGACTAATATGAAGAGAGGAGAAATAATACATAATATAGGTTATATTACAAGGTTAAAAAGTCGGTTCCGACCCCAAAAGGGTCCACACCAATCTGTACTTTCTCGTGACGTGACTCAATGGAAACCAACACGATCCATCTCAAAATATCGTGAGCATTTCACAAGCTGATTTACAGACGTTAAACAGACTTCACAGAACATCACTGTTACGCAATTACATTCGAATATATACAAAACCGAGCCATGCACTATTTTAAAGGAAAACGCCAAATATCTTACGTATATGTATAACTATTACGTAATATCACTATATACAAAACTTATATTTACATTAAAGACAAGCTTCTGCCAGTGGTTTCTCCCTCATCCCACGGAAACTACTTGATTTTACCCAGATGAAAATAAATAGCCTTCCTTGATAAATGGCTATCCAACTCCGAAACAATTCTTTTGGGACCAGTAATTTCTGACATTAGTACATTTAAGCAAACAAATAAAGTATAGCTGTAATATTACCATAGATTATTTATTACTTAATTACGTCAACAGCTGTTACTAAATACAATTATATTAAGTTGGTTAATACCGCAAATCGTCAAGGGAAGCAATTAACTATTGTGTTGTTTAAACTAGAGCGGTGACCCGTTTTCCAATAGTGCCGCGCCCTGGAGCCCAGGACAGTTGTCACATTATTATGAAATGTTGTCCCATGTGGTTAAGGTGCGTAAAACTATAAATAAATACGAATTAAGTATGTTAGTGGTGTGGCCAAAGTTAGGGAAAACGTAGATAGATATTCAGAAGAAAAACGAACTAAACTAAGGGCGATATTCCACCAGTAAGTTATCTTTAGCGGGCATTCTGCTACTAATATAAGACCAATCGTATTCCGATGACATTTCATTGCTTTGCCATTGGTCTGCCATTTGGTCTATACGGTAGTTTGCTCTACAATCATTTTGCAATCGTAAGTCATTTGCAGACAATATAATTCATTATTGAATCACAGAAAATTATAAAAACTTTTATTTAAAAGAAAAAATATCGGAACGCCACATACGCTTCAATCGTAATTGAGTCGTGATTGGATCTCAGTCGGATGTGAATCCTATGTCGCTTAAGTAAAATTAGCAGAATCGCATCCCTGATGTTACAAACTTCTAACAACAGTCACAGCGATATTAAAATCCTTGCACCTAGCATACAAACAAACGAATGAAAGACATGACAAATTCTCTATAAATACCCGTCCATTCTTCTTGTCGCGTCATATGCGCTTGCAACTGATTTATAGCGTGTTTTCGAATGCCTAGGCGCGTGTATCTGTATTGCGGAGAGAATAATAGATGAATTACATGCTCTTACAATTCAAAGTGTTATGATGCATGTGAAGTGAACATTTATGGTGAAAATAATGGAATATGTAAAATTTCTATTCAGTCACTTTTCCATTTATGAAATGATATAACTTGATGTTACTGTTTCCATACATAAAATGGTATTATGTACTTGATAGTTATTTCTATGTGTAAAATACGAAAACCAATTTAATTCAATTCAATTCAATTCTTTATTTGCGTTCCATATGTAATACAGGTGGTATTTTTATAAAGCTTAAACAATATATTATAAACAATATGGACCCGGTAGGGCACAGCATAAAGAGGTAAGAGAGGTTTGCAGTGCTTATCATTAATACCTAGTTTATTATTTAATATCCAAACTCAACATTTTCCCTAATTCATATACCGATAGAATATGGATTATTGTTAGTAAGCAAAACGGATCAATGTTATCCGGAATCATTAAAAAAAAAAACAAGTCGGTTTGGCTAATGATTCTAAAGAAATAAATAACTCACTCTAGAGTTGAGATATAGGTATTACAAATACACTCCTACCCGTAACAAATATTACAAATGTAGAGGTATATAAGTCAATAAGTCAGTCATAAGTCAATCAATAAATAAATCACTAAGAACTCCACGTGTTTCATACTCCGTGATCGATCCCAAAACGATGCCATTGTACGCAGAAGTGACGTCACATTGTTTACCATGATCAACTCTATTTACTTTTACTGATTAATTAATTATCGTTATATATTACTGTGTTTATATTAAATCAATAACGTTTTAATATTATGTAGGTACAGTCAACTTCAGGTCAGTGGTAACAGTTTTATAGGAAAATAGTACTTATTACTATTGAGTTAAGGTGCATGGCAGTTACCACTGATGTGCAGTCTACCGTACTTGTTATACCTATGCTTCGAACTTTGACCAGAGTTTGTTATATTTCTCTATAAATATCGAATTGGACAAAGTGAAGTTATGCTTGCCAAAGATGCACTTAAAGCCAGAGTCTGCACTATTCAAGATATGTAAGTGCTACAAATTGCCGGTTATCAGTTCGTAGAAATAGTTTGAAATACATGAACCTTAATAAAAAATGTTTTAGTGGGTGTGGACGTTATTCGCCAAGAGCTTCCAATGACATACTAATAAGACAGTTTGATCTGACATTTGCGCATCCATCTTTGACCTTAAAGAGCAATGACTTCACATATGACAATCTACCTCTCATTGACACTTAAATTCTGCGAAGTAAATTAACCGCTAGAAGGTAAAAATATCTAAAGTCAGGAGGTGTAACGTCGTAACAATAAACAAAATATAGGTGTACATAAAATTCTCTAATTTGCATGGAATACTCTGTTTTTCCACTCAAAATTGTCTAAAGATCTACGCCCGCAGTTTCATCCGTTTTTCATAGGAACTAACTCATGCGCCCTGATAAAAAAGTAAGTCATAGTCTTCCTTGGTAAACAGACCATCTAAAAACTCAAGAATTTTTGAAATGAAACTTAGTTCTTGAAGCTCAAACAACCAATCTTCGCAATATGACTACAGATTGCTATTGTTGAATTTCTCAGCTATATCTTCGTTTCTCAACTCCACAACATCGTGCTGTGAATCATGTTGGGTCCATGTTTCCGTGGCTTCTTCCACATAAAAGGCTGTTTCACCTGTCACCTCTGTCATTATGCCATTTAGTCTTCATTACAGTCGAACGTGCCGATTTCTCTCACGACGACTTACCCGCTTGAAGCGACAAATTGCTTCTTTGATTGCAGGAAGAAATCTCTGTGGGAGGTATAGTTACGATTACGAACCTACCATAATCTGTCAAATGTCTTCAATAGATTTTCAACCTTATTGCAATAGTGTAAGGTTAATGATCGATTGGTAAAATTTGACAGTTTCGGGTAGGTTGCTCGCGTTTGTACTTTCGAATCTAGTCGTTTAGTTTTTTTTATCTGAATCCTGAAGAAAACAGATTTAAGTAAAACATGGGAAGTTGAAATTTGTAAAAACGTATCATTGATAGTTGCTATGCGTTTTCTTGGTGTAGTTCGCGTCAAATTTTATAGTGTGTACAAAGTTTTAGTTCTCAGCGGGCAGCGGTTATGTGTGAACACGGTGAACACATACTAATAGAAAAGTTCTGCAAGTTGCCAATAAGGACTCAAAAGACGCGACAATACTTTCGTTTTCTCAATTATGGTGTTCAGATTGTTTCCCACGCTTATAGAACACATAAAAAGCTTAGGACTGCGGAAATACATTGCAAAACAGTATTAATAACGACAGCCAATGTCAACCCGAATTTTAAGGCTTACTTTAATATGTATTTATGTTAAAAACTCTTGAATGGCATGTCTTAATATTGCGATTGTTATTTTTATCGGCGTGCTCGATAATGTCAAAGTTTATTAAGTCAAGTCCGCGGTAATGAATTCGTTAGTTGGCAAGGTCGTGATTCTTTGTTTATCATAACACGCTTGATATCGTACGATTTTGTGGGCGTTTCTTGGTTTTTTTAACTGTCAAAAGTGTGCGCTACTAAGATAGTATGTGGAAACGATTTTGTTTATCTAATTGTATTTTTTTTTTCTGGACCCAACTTCGTCATATTTATTGTCTCGTGTCACTCCACAGTTGTGTACCCAAGGGTCTGCTGTGATTCACTTCTGTGGATAATTTTGGGATCTCCTCCAGTAACTCACAGGAAGCATTGATATAGCTATCAGTGCTCTGTCACTTTAAGACAACTTCTGAATTGCAAAATTATTTGACAAGAACCGTATGCCGCGTATTTTCTATCGCGTTTCTACGTTACATATACACGCTACATGCGCCTCTTACATAATATAAAACAATACTTAATTTTACAAGTAACTTCAGAACCCAACACAGATGTCAGTTATAATGAAGAGACAATACCGTAACTTGACCCCTTTTGTTACTCAAATATTTACATTCGTGATAGCGTCAGTGGGCCAGTAGTGGGCGATAGTTATTCGTAACCTCGTAGGTTTGATTTGTTATTGTTTTTTACGGCGCTACATAAATAACTCAGTTTATTATATGTAAAATTCGTCTTTGACGTAAATAAAAGTACGTCTTATAAGTTATTGCTTTTTGAAGGTGAATTAATATGCAATTGTTGACACGATTGAGTTGATTTGATTGATGTCCTAAGGGAAGGTTCATTCATAGGTCATCATCATCATCCTCCGAGTCTTTTTCCCAATCATGTTGGGGTCGACTTCCAGTCTGACCGGATTCAGCTGAGTACCAGTGCTTTACAAGAAGCGACTGCCTATCTGACCTCAACCCAGTTACCCGGGCAACCCAATACCCCTTGGTTAGACTGGTGTCAGACTTACCGGCTTCTGACTACCCGTAGGTTCATAGGTGTGTGATGAAAAATGCGTCGTAAATGTATGATCGACGCATTAACGCATCATCGGTTAGGTGTGAATGATTGAATGTTTTGTCGTATATTTGTCTGTTTTTTGCGTTACGAGTCACATGTTCCATCAGACATGAACCTTCAATTGATTGCGATTACAGCAGTTTTATTGATTTTCGTAAGTATATTATTGTCTTTTACAGCCACTTATGCTGTGACTTTAACACTATTGTCAACCTTCATACCCTGTAACATATGCATCAGTTTATGTATACCTACTTGTGTTTTCTGCGTTATATGAAACCAATTTGATTTAGAACTATTCGCAGTAACTGTATTCTTGTCAGAAGTAATAAGGTCGTATGTGTATTGTCGTTGAATAATACTTACGTCCATTTTACATTATACCTACCTCAGTGTGTTTACATTACATTACATATATATTTTTCCTGTTTATTATACGGTACCATTTATTAACAATTGTTTTACTGTATAATGAATTGTACAGTTATTATGTTATCAACAGGCCTCGTTATATAAAGTATAGTGTTCTCTTTTACTCGCATTGGACGAGATTTTGTTTCACTTGTGCAGTTCTCATAATATAAGGAGTATAATCTCTTTAGTTGACGGTTTCTGAGGTTCCTTACCTATATGTGGTTTATAGAATATCGGCCAATAAGAGTGGTCAGAAACCGGGCGAAGATGTTGAAACCAAAAATTTTAGAGCAATCCCCATAATACTTATCCAGACTGTATTAACCAGACTTCTAAAGGCTACAAAAGAAAATCCATAAAGCCAAAACCCAATCACACGTAGCCTGACTTTCAAAACCGTCCCAGAAATAGCCGAAAAAAGTTAACAAGTTAAATCCACCTAGATTTCAATGAAAGGTCCTTTAAAACGAATTCTCTTTATCCTAGACATTTTTGCCCATTTTTTTCCTTGCGGCATCCATTTTTTCAACCGCCCATAAAACAGCGAAGATAGGAATCCCGATTGATTCACGTGGTTTGAGTTCAGATTGGTTTTGAGATGAAAAACCGCTTCAGATAGTCTACGTTATTTGCAATACGGAAAAGAGACATACAAACAGTTTTATTAGTTTGTTATATGTTACATAGAGAATGTTTTTGATGTCTTGTTTATGGGTTGCTGGTTTTATTGCGATTTTTTATTTATCGGTGCTTACTGCTTGAGGATAAGATTCTGTTTTCAAATTGCTTTTTCCGCAGATGTCACTATGTTTTGAGAAATTCATAAGAGATTCCTAAAAATTCTTTATATGAAGTATCCTGTGAATATCCCCGGGATTTTATTTATTTAATATCTATGTCTTACCCTCAGTGAGCACGTTAAGCAATCAATTCAGTTTCTGATTTCTGTCCGGTAGTGTCGTCTCTTCTGATTTCAGTGAGGGACACACTATTCGCACTATTATAATAATCATGTTCTGCGCAACGGGTCTCTCTCTTTCAGGAACTGAAGCCGTAGTTGAGAATCGCTCTGGACGCATCTAGCATTAATATTGTTCACTAGTCCAAAACTTAATGGATTGTCAGACAGCAGACATGGCTCTTGGCATGACCTACCGTCTGCATTTCAATTGTGTTTACTTACGTTCACTGAATAATATGTTAGTGCCAATTATTGCAATTCACTTTAGTATCTCCATGGTAATTACCTACTAGAGACATGACATCAGATACCATAGGTATTTAGATTTCTACCTGTAAGTATAGATATAGGGTTCCATCAAACACATTGTTATGCGTTTGTTTGATAATGAAACTTGGCATTAATATATAGGTCATGGATCAGAATTAACATATTGGCTACTTTTTATCCAGTTCCCTTAGGACCCAAGTAACCACCGTGGGGCAAGCACATTAATACGAAGTGTTTTAAGCATGGTTCTATCATATAAAAAACAAAAGTTATCAAGGAATTTAATTTGGAACACGTGCAAATCAGAATTCCAAACACGCTCTACAACAAATAAGAAGACATTTGTTTAAATATTTCGTAAAGATCATGTAATACTAAGACATGTTAGGTACTAGTATGGCAATCGTGACAAATCTATGCTGTCTAGGTCAGAGCCTGCTGCTGAAGTACTGCTTACAAATCACTAGACAAGTGCAGTCGTTTAGGCAGTGGTAATCATAGAGAAGTTTGCCTAAATAAACCTCATTACAATATGATATGTAAAGCAAATACATGATACACTGCATTTTGCGAAAAACACCTGATTAATGAAATTATTAGGTACACTATTCAAAGCTACATTGCACTCTCGTAAGCATTGCAGGCTGTAGAAGCCAGCTGAAAATCATTTGCCTAGCCTTTTCCCATCTATGTTGGGTCGGCTTCTAGTACCAGTAGTAGCTGAGTACTAGCCTTTTACATGCATCGACTGTCTGCCTGAACTCTTAAATCCAGTTACCTAGGCCTTTGCTAAGACAGCCTAAAATACAATACAAATAAATCAAATCAAAGGAAATATTAGCACACAGGATTTAATAAATTCAGTCACAGCTAACATCTAGTATAATAATGTAGTATAATATTATGGTTCCCATTAAAACAACAATCCCCAGACTGACTGGCGCGGCCCGTGTAGCGCGACCAATAGTTTTGATACTTTACGCTCTATTGTTTCTGAATTAATTTATTTTAGTTCGTGTGGGTTAGGTTTCTCGTGTAATTAATTTATTGCTGAACAGTAAATTTATGGGTTTATTGAAAGATAGTTTTGTATGATAGTTTATAGCTTCGATTTAGAAGTTTTTATAACATCATTGTGTGTCTATCAGCCGTAGTTGTTGAAATGATTTACGGAATAGAGTGTTAAAATAATGAATTAATTTAAAATTGTTGCTTGCGATTGAAAATTAACTATATTGTTCTGGCGAAAAAAATATGAGATAGTTTCTATGAGCAAATATTTTATGCAACACTTAAATTTTATCACACTCAGGATAAAATAAAGTTTTTTGATTCTAACCAAATTTAAATTAAATTGCTAAAATATCAACACCAAAATTCCGTCCATATGCGCGCACGCATCAGAGATTGCGACAGTCAGCTCGGGCCCATTGAGAACAAGCGTAGGCGGCCCCGTCGACGACCGCTGTTGTGTTACTAAATATTACACAGGGTTACCAAACCTTTGGGGTCTTGCTCTATTGTGTGTTTTAAAGCAAAATATTACAGATTAAAAATAAATATTGTGGGGGCTTAGGAAAATGTTGTTTTAATGACTGGCAAATGTGTTGCTGTAAATTAAGGTAGCATAATATGATAGAAAATATTTAGGGAGTATGGGAGGCAAAGAGAAGAAGAAACCTTTTCAATTTTACCAACTTTTTAGTACATCAAATATTATTGACGACATGACATGTGCCATATGCAAGACTCTGCCAATAGATATTCAACACTAACTTAAATTATAATGCCAAAGTTTTAGGAAAAGGATTATTAAAATAGTTTTTTTGCCAACCTTACTGTAACCCGTGCTCTCGTGGCATCGGCAGATCGCCTAGGGGCGTGGTCTCAGATTTCTAATGTTTTAGATTTTTATCTCCATCTAATGTAATTTCTCGTGGGCAGATACGTGGGCTAACAAGCTTACAAGTAAATAAAGATTGTGTATAGATACGTCAGTCTTAAATGAATATGTCAACATTGTCTTACGAGATGACATTTGTGGGTTAAACAAAGTGGAGAAAAACCGGGATTTTAAAACAGATTCATAATTTACTGAATTATGAATGAATACCTATTATATTATGAATTGAAAAGTGCTAAATAAAACCAGACTGGTCTGTTTTGTGAAACTTTTTTGAAGCCCACAAAGCGATCTTGGTATACCCCAGGAATCAAACCCAAGACTCCGAATACAAACAAAATCAAGTACTGTTTGTCCACTTCTTAACTACATATAAACACAAGAAAGCAGTAAGTCATCTTCATTCTGAAATCGACAATTCCAAAGATATTTCTATAACCTGATTATATGAAATTACGTCATAGGGAAGTAAGTACAGATAAAGCCTACCGTTAGTAGGAGTTGTGATATAAAACAGAATTATCTATCATTGAGGGTAATTGGAAGAGTAGGTATATAGCCTAGGATCACTTCTGTTTGGTCCTCTTGAGCTATGATAACAAGGAGCAATTGCAAGGTACCGTTGATCATAAACATTTACCGGTAGCCTAAGAACTTTACGGCAGCGTTTCAATGATCTTGTTTCCATCATCGTGAACGATAATCTGAAATTATCCTAAATATGACTTCTTTGTTCTGAATTTATTTCCTCTTCTAAAGATTATAACCTGAGAAATATATATCATACCATAGCACAGACATTCTACGGTACATTAGCACTAAAACTACTAAGAAACCATTATCACTAACAAGTATGCATTACGCATTATAAAAGTGATAACACAGGCTAATTAGCAAAGGTGCCTTCATCTCGCAACATTCACGATAACTCGATAACTACCGTCACCCAATAAGTTCCGCATATCGGTAAAAAAGGTCGATCTAATTGCAGGAGAGCTCTACCGTGTCGATAGAGATAAAATATCGATGAAATACACTTCCCTGTCTTGCTCTAGACATATTTATTGGTGATTAATCTTAACGCCTACATTTAGAAATAAAACATTCGAATCGGACCGTCGGAGATAGTCATGTTTGGGATAGCTTATTTAAGCTAGTGGAATGTTATTTGAAATAAGTGAATAGAAAATAGCTTATAATAGGGCAGTTGGAACATCTCAACAACGAAAGTTATAATTCCTAAAGAAATATCCATAAAATATCAAGATTATTTGGGTTCACTTTATTTAATTTAATAGACGACTAATAATTCTGATAGCCAATTAAATTAAAGATCTACCATGATCATAATTGTGTACCTACTTCCGAAAGGGTTCAAACACAATACCTTAATATTTTTTTAAAGATGTGAAATCGTCAAATGACCAGTGTGACAGACTTTTACAGACTAAAACACACCTTTGTTCTAAGTTATTAAGACTTTATTTTTACCTAAAATGACCCCTAAAACTCCATACAAGACATAGTTCTACTGAATTATAATAAACAAGAATTATAATAATTTCCTAAGAAAATGGCAAAAGAGAAAGAAAGCAAACTGATTACCGGCTTATCGGCCAGCTATAAACTTGCGTCAACTTAGTAGCACCATTATAAGCGTATGCCTAACCGTATTGCGATACAAACTTCTATAAAATGTTGTTCCCTTATCAAATAAACAATAGTTGAAGGAAATTGTTATTATAGTGAGGTAATGGAATTGTGCGGGAGTTATTTAGTTATGGTCCATCGAGTTTTAAAGAAATTTTACTATTTTTAACTACATATAATGCTGAGAAGTATGTTTCTTAAGATGAATGCGCTTATTTTAGGAACTACTGGTAAGATTTGAAAAGTGCTTTCAGTGTTAGATCGCCCAACTATCGAGAAAGGCGTAGTATATTGTAGGCTACTGCTGGCTGCATTATATCCGTGATAAATACGGGATGCAGGCGAAACTGCAGGAACTTAATCTATAAGAGATAAGTCTAAAGTACTATCATATTTATCATATATACAGCAATACACCATTTCTAGTCCATTTGAAAAAAAGGAATTTGGAATCAATTATGTCATCATTTGCAGAAAAGACACACTTAATTTGCAAAGTATCTACCTAAGCGAATTCCCCACGTCCTCACTCGCGACCCGGATGCGCTCGTAAAACGAGTGCTATTTAACAAATGTTTCCGGACTACGACGAACAAAGAAACGCTTCTACTAGGTAGCTTACTTTGTTAAGAAAGAGTTTGGTTTATATGGAGAAAGGATTCACCGGTGCAAAAATATATTTTTGTTCTTGGGGTTGTGTCCGGAAAAAATATGGCTTGAAACTTTTTAGACGTTACTAAGCATACTAAATATGATAACGCTTAAAAATATGCTTAATTAATATGATGAGTCTGTTTCATAGAACGATCTTTGTAAGTAACGACGGGTCCGCTTGGAAGAAAAGTTCAGTGTTGATAACTCTTACAGGGAAAGGTTATAAGCTGCTTTTTATTTCCCCAAGCGGCGCCGTTGTCTATTGCTAAAAAGTTGCTTGAAATCCTTTATTAAATTATAAAGAAAAAAAATCAATTAAAACTCTGTAAAATCGGTTTTTATCAGCTATGTATCAGAATATAGTCAGCCTATATAGCTTAGTCCTCCTCCATCCATTTCTAACAAAAGATAATCGATCGATAAGTATTCTATTTACACGCTTAAGAGAGCATCCTCCATGACATAATCCGCTTCTAGACAGCCAGAATTAATCCATACTTAAGTAACAAAGTTACTAAGTAAGCGTAGTCTATAAATCTTATCAACTTAAGAGATATTTCTATTCAAATCGCGCTTAGTACGCGCGTCTTCAGAATCGCTAAGTCTGACTGACTGATTGAGTTGTCTTATATTGTGTAACTGGTTAGGCTGTACTCCTACGGGTATATGTAACTAGTTTTAAATATTTATTTCCATAAAATTAAAGGGCAATAGGTAATACTTGTAGGAAATTTAGAAATATCCATAACGGTTAACAGGCATAAAATAATTAAGTAATTCTAAGATACATAATACATTAATGTAACTAGGGTAACTACACTAAAACACATAATATTGATTTCAGTTGTTGTGTAACTCAAAAAAATGTTATTACATGTTACATAGTCAAAACTTTTAAAAGTCTTTCTTAATTTAGGTAACACAAGTCTAGCAAAAATAACTTCTTTACAAAAGTTCTGAAACATATCTTGAAGAAAATCGTGAATAATGGGAGTACTTAGTACAATCACCATCAGGGGTGGAGAATCGTTTGAAAGAGGTACCGTGGCCTTGGTACACAAAAGGCTTCAGAAGGACCAAAGATGGGGGGAGAGGTTCCATAATGACCTCAGACTAATGAGTTTCTTAGTAAGTCTTGAGGTGCTTAATTTTATTCCTTCCAACTAATTGCTACTAGTCTAACTCTCAAGTGTTTAGTAACTCGTTCTAAAAACTGTCTTGCGAGAATTTTACATTTAACGTTTTAATTAAGTTTATGAAAAGAATTTTCCTTCACTCTTTGCAGAATTCCTGACCTGTTTTTTTTATTTATTTTGTAGAGCTAATTAGAGTATCTAAATGACTTTAATTAATATTATAACCAAATTCCTCTTGAATTTTCATCGTCTTCCTTCCAAATTATGTTGGGCTCAACTTCCAGTCGACGAGCTCCTCAAATTCCTCTACAATTTTATTGGAGTAAAATAATGTTCTGCACGAACTTTATTTTACCTAACTATAACTAACATTACGTATATTTTTTGAAAACTATTTACGAGATGGAATTCCTGAACAAACAATCCAACGTGTATTTTTTTATTTCCGCGTCTATAGGTATAGTTATGCTTTCCCAAACAAAATGAAAACAGCGGAAGCCATATTTATTGTAGCGTTCTCGTCCCATCCAGCGAAACTCGTCAACTCAAGCACTTTAGACTTGCATACACCTATACAACAATGTACCTACATAAAGTACTAGACCGTCTAGAAAATAGGTTTCTCCTCCACTCGAAACTGAACCTTAACTTACTCGACATAGAGTGAGTTTTCCGCTGCGATGTGGTAATTATTTCCCTTACATAAGTCGAGAAGTGGCACCCATGTTGTCAGCAAAAAGGATGATGTATATAGGTACTTAGGTTTATACTTTTATCGTCATGGTACTTAAGGAGAATCTTGTCAGCGGAATAGTTTAATGTTTTGTGAATAGAATTTTAACATTACCACCATCATTATTTGTAAAATATAATGCTCTTGCTGATCTTGCTATCTACTAGGCCGAAAAGCCAACCAATATCAAGTGCTGCTTAAAGTGCTCAAATATCAGTATGTATCTCTCTAAGTACTACAGAAGTTATGGATAGCTGTTGGAAGCCGCCAAATAATAATAGACGAACATAAAGCTATCTAGTGTAGCTTTAGATGGATAATTTTTTATTTGTAATCAATTCTTCAGTGACATTATCACTTAATAAACCAGTTAACTAATTAAAAGTGACAAAATGTCGCCTGCAACCATATCAAGCTGTAGGTGTAGCTTTCCCCGTTTTCAAAACTCGAAAATCTTTTCTACAGAACTAATGAGCCAAAACTGATACAGCCCACATGGAAATAATCTTTTTAATTGTCACCTCGGTATCTAAATGACGCAACTCTTTTATTTATATTTTTCAATAGCGTTATTGAATTTTTATTGGTTTTAGGGTTCCGCGTTGTAAAATCAGGGTCTAAATTGATTGCACACAAATTGGATTGGGTGTAATTCTTATTTGTTTTTGCGCATCTGTTCTTGTTGACTGTTTATTGTGTTAAACGTGTAGTATTATAGGGAGCATGATAAAACAGTGCATTTTGTAATATATCGTCTTGTAATAGTTATTTACATGTTTCATTGCACCACAAATAATGGTATTCGTGTGTCCATTATTCTAGAAAACGATTACATGAGTGCGTTTGCACTATTCACATTGTGGCTAGACTTTTTTTTTCGTCCATCTAACTGATGAGGTAGAAATCTTTACTGGAGTATTTATTTAAGACGATTAAAGCCCAAGTTCACGGACAACATAACATAACGTTCGGTTTTTTTTAAACAACCGTTTAGGTACTAACCGTCAGTTGCGGTTAGAAGTAGTAAGAAAGAGTCAGCAATAGATTTAAAGAAGCTGTAACTTTAATGGAGTTTTGTGCAACTGACGGTAAGACTTCATGTTTAATTTTCAAAGTGGTAGTTCTAAGAAAAACATCTATGTTATCGGTGGCTTATTTCCCTACGGAACCTCATTTTTAAAGTCAAGTGGCTTACTGTATTTTTATTATCTACCCGCATGTACTCAGCCAATGACCCGCGAGTGACACACTATCGTCATTGATAAGCGTTTTAATGCGTTTCCAAACGACTCCATTATGCGTTCGCACGTCACACCGTGAAGGTGGACTGTTCAAAAAAATCTTAAAACCAACCTTGTCAGTAAAGGCATAAGGTTCGTTTTACTTTGATAGTTGTGTCTTCCTTTTAGGTAAGGGAAATATGCTTTCAGTTGTTGCTGGCTGGTGGTAGTCTTTGTTGGAGGTTGACCACCCTGAAAGATGGGATCTTCATTATGTGTGGTCATGGATTTTGGGTGACGATACTTTTATGTATTTCCTACATATTTATCGCCCATGTGAATATCAGTGAATGCAAAACTTCGCATTAAAGAGACCTTTACTTGAAATCTCGCGTCAAACTTAATTTCATTGGTGATATCATTAAAGCTATCGATAAAGCTTCAAAACACTACAAACTTCCAAATAACGCAACCTATGAGAAAAACAAACTCTTACTTCAAAACTTCAACTTCAACCATGCGCACGAGTGGCGAACCGATAACATTCACACCCCCCACTTCGGGTGCAGATCCCAAACACTCGATACAGGATGACAAAGGGGCTAAAATTACCAATTTCCTAAAGCCCACTCTTGCCTCACGTGCAAGGGCTGTCCTGACAATAGGACGCCCTCTCTAATCCTGTCTTTATAATAGACCACCCCACTTCAATAGATCGATATATTGTAGCAACCAGTATGCAATTTTGTGAATATCAGATGTTCCATTATAATGGTAGGGTGTTTAGTGTAATGTAGTTCGGATGCTGTAACTAGGTTGATAGTATATAATACAGTTAATTTTTGAAGACATTTTATGACAGGACGTGATATAAGATAATTCGGAATCGGTCACGTTTTTGAAAATTAGGATTTTTAGCGCAAGATTTCATAATTATGGTCTTTGGCTCTCCGTTCATCAATCAGTTCATCGTTTTATTTATATAATGTATACGACTTTAACCTTTTTACATAACCTCAAAGTCTAGATTTCCCTTACCGAAGATTACCAATTACATGTCAGAAACGACTTGTTATGACAGCTTGTCATACTGATCGTTTGAGATCAACGTTTATATTGAAATCAATCAGTCTGTGACATGTTTGGTATAAAGCTGCCTGCACAACGTGCGTGTTCGCGGCTTAGCCGGATTATTCGGCCAATTATTTTAATAATAGACAGCTGGTATTATGTAGTATGTCAAAATATATTTTTGTAATTATTTAGCAAGAAAATAATTACGAAAATCTGGGTTTTGATTAATCGTTTCATCTAATATAGTTCTATAACTGATGTTTTTGCCAAATTTAAAATGATATTTCTGATTTCTGAGTCCAATATTATCAACACCGGGTTTCAGTACTTATGTAACTCTTGCACAGAGGTGTTCTTGTACTTAAAATAGACGTTTGTATTTACAAGATTTTGAGATTTCAATCTTTCGAAGCTTAACATTAATGGTTAGGATTTAAATTACGAAACTTTTGCTATGGAGTAATAACTTGAATTGGTAAGGGTTGGGTAAGTTAAGCTTTATGGAATTTCTAGCTTATTTGGTAACTATTTTATTGATACTTGATCAATGATGTAAAATCTTGTCAATCACTTTAATGTTTAGGATATTAATCTCTTCCACATGTTATATGAAAATAGGACACATTTATATTTATCTCAGTACCTTTATTTGTCTTCAATCCAGGCAAATGTAATTTGACATCCTGAGATACAAACTTCCATCTCCTTACACATTTCATCTCACCTTTTACACTCTTGCCATATTTTCTGTATTCTATTTTATTACACCAATTTATTGTCAATTTCTTCTCCTTCACACAATTTTTATTCTATGTCACATTACCTTGATTTCACACATATTTTTTGGTCATTTTTGTGTCTAGCCGTCATACGCAGCCTCTGCAATCTGCACGCTGCACTATTCGTACTCAAGTGCATCGAATTGGTAATGATAATCATTACTTCGCAGCCTATGATTGTCGCATCGCATAATGAATGCGCGATTTATTATATTTTGCACAATATTTTCTTGAGACGCGACAAATTTAGATTTAGGTTTTCACGAAGCCAGAGGTTTTTATAAAATATCATATTTGGTCATTGATTTAAAGTCCAAGCAAAACATTGACCCTATTGAGTCCCTATTGGCCCTATTGATCATTGTCCAATCATCCGCGAGCATTCAGTAGAAATTCACTTGGCTGTTGTACTAATCGTAACTTCTTTGATATCGTAGCCTTATCCAGAAGGTGCCAATTAAGAATCTTTTCAATCAAACTCGACATGACTTGTAATGACAACAATCGTTCGAACACCTGTACGAAAGCCGATCTCACCACCAACGCACTCAGTATCCCCGAACTATAAACTCGACAAGAAGAATAGGAAATAAACTTTATTGTAATTAGCTTATAAACTTTTATTGCTTGGCACTAGTGCGTCATTATGACCTTTAGTGAGAGGTTATAAGAGAAATTCGTAATTAGCAATCTTGTGGTCGGGCGGTTGCGTTTTGTTGTATTCAGATTATGTACTTCAGATTATGTACTAGTGCTCAGTTTTATGCCTCATGAAAAGTTTCTTAGTACTTACCTAGAAGGTGGTTTCGTAATCTATTCAAATGCTAATTCCCTTTAAGTGGTACTTAAAATAAGTGGTATGCCGGTACCTACGTACTTTATGTTCTTATAGGCCCTTCGAAGTAGTACCGCAAATCAGTTGAACATATTTTTTGGGCCCCACGTCTAAGGCTCCTAGAACGCTCTTTCATCTAGGTATTATTCAAATGTTACTATTTCCACGATTACCTTAAGTTTTCATAACCTGGATATATATTCTACAGTCTATAAGTCGCATGTACGTACATCAACCATTTAACAAACTTTCCTCTCTTTATGTGGACATAAACAGATGTTAACCGTCATGAATCAACAACATCCGATATCTCAAAATCGCTCAGTAATCGAATGTCGCTGACGCAAATCGATAACCTCAGTATTATCGATCATAAATAATGACATTATTCGATTTTCCCGATGCTATCTCTTTAATAATATTTCAACTAGTCTATCATAATGTAAACTATAAATCGATTGTAAGCATTTCCTTGGTTATTACGACATTTCTAATATAATATCTTGTTTAATGTGCTGGGTTAGTTTATTTGTATTGTTGTTGTATATTGTGGGTTAGAAACATGAAATTGGAATTTTGTTAGGGTTCGCATGATTGAAAAAGTTAAATTACTTCGTGAGTAATTAAATCATTTATTAGAATGAAATTAATACACTTAACTAGGTACTAAATGGAAAATTATTTTAAAAATAAAATAAAATAATGTTTATTGACAAAAAAGTATCTTTACATTGTGGTAATTGCCGTTGAGCCACAAACTAAGCACAGCTTGTATCTTGTTGCTCTGAATACATTTTATTTTAAAATGTTTCTTTAATATTTTCTTTTATGTTTGTAGGTATGAAGTTTAAATATAAATTGTTCAAAGTAGAACTTAATAAAGAAAGTTTGATGGTGTGAGATTTTCAAAAGTGTACCAATAAGATTATTTACAACCCACCTCTTTATTTATAAAACGAAAGCTTATATTTTCTGCGAGCTTAAGTAATGTGTACACAACACTTATATTAATACTAATAATGTTTGTTCCAGGTAACCGGAGTTAAGCTGGCCACATACGAAGCGGCAATTTGGAGAGCTTCCAAATGGATTATTCCAATTATGCCCAATAAGAGTTACTGGAATGTGATGCATAATTGATATTGGTCCGTAATGCAAGGCAGGATTATATTATTGATGACAGTTCTCTTTTATTTGTGACTTAAAGAACAGAATGGTACTTAGCAGTTGAGGTAAAATATTAAGGCAAAGACCGGACTTATTTTATTCGATGGTAGTGAAACTCATTGCAATATTTTAGCTGTAGTGGGTCCAAACATATATAATCTTCATATATAATATTCGCGTAAACATTTTGCCCATACCTGTGTTTTTATACATTCATGCTTTTATACCGTCACGTGGTGGTAAAAAGTCACTTGAATTTCTTCTGTGTGCTAAAGTGTGGGTGCGTTTACAACTGACATCCCACATGTACAAACACTAAATGGTGCAACATTTGCCTAAATGTCGAACTATAAACTACTTTGATCAGTGTGGGAATCACCTGAGATATAGTACAAATATTAACATACTAGCACATTCTCACGGATTCACCCGCGTTATGTAAACTCGTCGCACCGGATAAATAAGCCTTTAGCTCTGCCCTATAAATTAACTTTCCTAGAGGATCTATTGAAAGGTTTTTTCAAATCGATCCAGTAGTTTCTAAGATTAGCGCGTTTATACAAATGAAATCTTCAATTTGAACAGTATAGGATAACGTTTTATTATATTAACTTGCATACTTTACTGTGAGACCTCACCTTTCGTTCAGCGAAATTAACATTGCACAAAACAAAAGCCCAATGTTTTGCTTCCAAAGAAACCAATTCAGAATGTGTGGTCCTTTCTTTAAGAGGACCACCCTTATTGCTTTCTGCAGACTCGAAAGAACAAGTGAACGTAGAATGCCAAATATACGAAATTAGTGGACAATTGGACAAGTCTCATATTTTATAACTGATATCATTCCTTTTGCTGAACAAAACAGAAATTGATAAAAGGTATAAAATGGAGACAATAGCGATAGATAGACTAACGTAAACAAAATGGAAACCCTATCCATAACTAATCGAAAAGTAGACGATGTGTAACACAATGAATTAGCTGAGCATGCAAGTGCGAGAGTAATATTATATGGTCTGAAATGAATATGTTATTGTCTTTGATCAGATGTTCAAGGCTACCATGCATTGCCGTGTCATAAAGCAAAAATATATAATTCTGCAGCATGTTATTTGCTAACAAAACTTCAAACAATATTCTATGCATAAACTTTACACTTCAGTTCTGTCAAACAAGAGTGTACCGTTCCGAAAGTGTACACACGATCCTACATTTCTAACGGTGTAATACGAACCCGTGTGTTGTGTTACAGTCACGGTGCAGTGGACTGGCTTCCTGGACCAGCTTCTGGATATTTTGTTGCAAATACAATGTCGTGTTGGTTATTTGTACCTACTTTGATTAGAATGGTCATTACTTGGTTATTACTGATGGATACATTACTTGGTGAATTTGGTTATTACTTCATCAAATGATTAAGGTTTATAAGTTTGTACATAAACACACACAGGTACATAACAAACAGTAGATTTAAAGAAAACTAGTAGAGATGTTGTACACCAAACATTTTAGGGAAATTGATACAATTTCAGTCCAAAAATAGTCTGAACGCTTCCAGAGTTTGGATTACGAAATATGTCCATATATACTACATAGGCTAATAGCAAAGTTTTGAATTCAAAATCATTAATCTAAGCTTACATTATGCACAAGCATGCATACATTAATAATTACAGCCTTCGCATCTTCAATCATTAATTCACTCTTAAGTCCTACATGCCATGTTTTGAACTTGACTTCTAAACCCGACGCAAAGTCAGTAGCCTCATCATAACCAATTTACTAGACGCCAGTTATAAACTTGAAATTAAAACCCACACTAAATTAACATTTATGCTAACAGGCTTCAGGCCCTAGACCTCCGATCCTTAATATGTTTATGCCTAGCTGATCTATATGGTCATCCCTTCTTCCAACATATGATAAGCCACCGTTATCTCCATCAATAAGGTCCAATTCCCCTTGCTCATCAGCAGTCGTAACTTCTACACGCGGAGTCCAATTAACAATAAAATTTACGATTCGTCGTTCAACATTCGACCTTATTGTTTGTAACAAGATTTAACTTTGATTCTACGGTTAGATTTCTATTATTATTGCTGTTACAATTAGTTTGGGAATTGTTCAGATTTAAATGGATAGACATAATTCTGTTTTGACGACTCTTGCGCTGATTTAAATTCCACGAAAGTCGTTTTCGCTTTAGATTTAAATTCTTTTATGAGTAGGGTTGACATTCAATCAGAGTTGATTTCGGTCACGGATTGCTTTTAAAATTTTAAATGAGTAATATTATTGTTACCTCTCACCCACAGAAATGAATTTTATGTAGCTGTCACAAATGTCTGCATACATTAAAATTCTAGTGCTTTCGGAAGTTCTATAACTAACCTTTGTAACATACTATTAAGTTATATCAATATTTTTAGGAATTACAAATTATCAGAAGCAAATGATATTCACATGAAAACCTTGACACATTTACTACCGATAACATAACGAGAAGTTTTATGATTTAACAATCAACGGCACAGCGGTACAAACAAAAGATTCCATGAATCACCGTAATCCGAATCAATAATCTTGCACCTGAATGGTGTGCTCAAAATCCTTTACGGCAGCCACTAAACCTCTTTGATCAAGATTCGAAGCAAAATCTGGAGAGATCAAAGACGATGTACTCAGCCAAGAGCTATGGAGGGCCCTCGTGTTCTGCAAACAAGTGCAAGTCAGCTGTAAATTATGCAGTCCACTTTGATCGTCCTACTTTTGCAAGCTCCCAAGATTTTTCATTTCGCCTCACTAACTTTTAGTTCAAGTCGTTTGCAAGTTTTAGAGGTAAATGGAGTGGATAGTTACTTTAGTTTTGATAGTAAGAGTTTTATAATGTTCTTTGAATCTTTAGCAGTTTAGAAGCGGGGATTGTTCGTAGGCCTCTTAAGTTTAATGTTTATTGCTAGAACTAAATAGTTGAACTGACTTTACAAGAATTCTAATCGTAAAAATCTGCTATCCTAAGAAGATTTCGATATTGCGAGATTTCCGTCGATTCGCTTTGGTAAGGTCTATTTGACATTGATATATCGCACAGCTGACGCATTTTCTTTAATTCCTAAATCACCAAAGTCCAGTAGTTGGTAAAATTATAGCTTGCCGACTTGGCCAATAAATCCACACCAACGTTAATCACAAAATCGATTCCAGAAAAAAGTAATGGCTTGAGGTACGAAAAGAGAAGGGAGGGGGTCATAAAAAGTTTATAGTATCCTCGGTACAAATTTAGATCGTGGACTGTTGCATCTAAAAGAAATGATTGAGCTCTATAACTTGGGTGCTACACATTTTATGGGTGCTAGGTGCACACTGCAAGCGTTAAACAGAGTAATTTGTGCGTCGTTAAATGTTGATTCGAGTGCATTCGTTGTTGGGAATATAAACGTATAAAAGTGTTGCTCTCCTTCATTGGAATACGGGTTCACAGTCTAATAATTAAGCACAGCTGTGTGTGTACTAATGATTAGAATATATAACGAGGATTGTGAATAAAGGATCTAAGATAAAAATAACGTAAGCTATCACCTGCATGCCACCAAACATGGTCAATAAGGCGATTTCCCTCACACCTGATCAGAAGGTAGTTTGAAACCATATTCAGCAGTGACATGCTCAACATAACGAAACAAGTTATTACACTTGGAAATGCATGTTTGAGAAGCCATGAATATGGATGAAGCGAAAGACGTCTGTAAGGACCGAAGCAAATATTCAAACATAAATATCTAATGTCATGGCGTGAACTGCATGCATTTATATTACCGTCGATACCGTTTACGCTGCATCATATAAGGCAAAATCCACTCCAGAATTAAATTCCAAAGAAATTCAAACAAATGGTATCCCATATGAGTCACTGGAAAAAACATGTTTCTTAATACTTAATTACGTTACGTTTTCTTGCGTCAATTAGACTATCTTCTCTTATCTATTCAATGAAGGACCGGTTGAGGCTTGACTCCAATCCCGTTATGAAAATACGTGGTTCCGAGTTCTTCGTAGATCTTACAGATAGGTCCTAGGATGGTACCTTGGGGAACGTGATATGGTTGCGTGAGTTGCTGATCTGTAGATATATTTATAGACTGTGTGAATTGTGAAATAGTGAGAGGTCTTATAATAAATTGTTGTGCGGAGACAAGAATCACATTTGGATATCAGTTTATCTTCTCTTTAGTCGTCTTGATTCTTTCAAAAGCTTCTGTTACGTCTTTTGATATAATAATAGTAGGTAAAATTTATCCATACCCATTACCTTATACCATTATTTTTCATCCTCAAGATAGTAAAAGAACATCGCACATCGATAGCATATTGATGACGATACTAAATAATTGAGTATTGAGACGGTTATAGATCTTAATCTGATGGCCACCTACTATCGCTAGTCATCGGTCAATTCCTCTATGATAATCAATATTAATTTGCATGCTCCTCAGTTCTTTAGACCTTACAAATTGGATCTTAACCTTGGGAGCCCTTTGAAGGGTCCAGTTTCTAATTTGACCTTGCGTAAAATTTGGGTCTTTGTAATTAGAGAACGCTCACAACAAATTGATGAAGTTTCGAACTTAGCTTGAAATTTGTAGAAAACAATAATTTAAAATTAATTTTCAGCGAAAGCCCGCCTATTGTTTTCATCCATATTGTTTAGTATTGATGGTGTGCAATAAAGAATATTATATTCCCTTCTATTCTTAGTTGTAAAAGCCTACATTCCAGTTAGGTACTACGGTATTGCCATCAGCAATAAAACTGGACAAGTTTTTCTCATTTCCTTCACTTCCATTAGTGGAAGCGGACGAAACAAACGATATGTTTTATTATCGTGTTCTCGGAATTGTTACTACGAACTTGTGAAGCTACCGGGTGTACGAGTTGAAAGTACGAGGGCTTACTTTCGCATACAATTTTGGGTTCGTGTGAATCTTTATTTTGTATTGCCTCTGTCTGGTACATAATTATCTCTATAGTTATAATGGTTGAGAACTGTATTTATAATTTGCCTAGTCTTTTGGGGTATTGCTAATTCTGTTTATAAACTTTCTTTTGCCTCTTAAACTTAAGCGTACACCTCACGCGAAGATCTTGTGTACAAGTTCAGCTCTTGAAAAATTGAACTGTTATGAGAAATCAAAATAACGCATCAAGGGTTGATGAAAAACGACCACACATGCCTACAAACTTCATAATACGTATTTATATCATTTCTTATCGAGCTAAATCAAAATATTAAAATAACAGTACCTACCAAAAAGGTACGTGGAACGGTGGCAAGTGAGTTGTTAGCAACGAAATGCTGGATTTGACACTACGAGATGTTTTATATGAAACCCTTCTCGGAAATCACGCTGAGATTGTACATGTCATCAATTTAGGAGATGTAGCGGTTAGCATTTGGATAAGTATTTTTCTTTCTGTATGGGCTCATATTGTGGATGATATAAACTCTACAACATAGTAGTTATGTCTTGTGTTTTCTCTTAAAAAGATTGAGCATTTACTTGTAGAAAATGAAGCGAAAATTGGCCTGATTGTAATATAATGATCGCTTCTAGGCAAAGGACATTGTTCAATTTTGGCCTAAGAACCGATGTGAATATAAATTATACTATAATTTTTATTTATTTTTATATTGTTTGAAACATATTTTAGTATTCCACGGACACTTCAAATAAATAAATTCCAAATAAAAAGTAGGGTCACAATTATTGATGCCTTATAAAATGTTTCCGTCAGCCAGTGCTGCCAGTTTCGGAAGTTTTCGGGATTTCGGTAAATACGGATCGAATTGAGAACCTACTTTCCGAAGTCAAGTTATTAAAATTAGTTGGTAACACTTTATTCATTTAAATACCTAAACTGACTAGCTAGAAAAAAGCTAGTATTCTGTATAATGTTTTAAGATGGTTTTGAGCGAATCGCGAATTTCTAGCTTGGCATTCGAGTAGGATTATAGTTTTCGTAATTGGCAACACTGGTGTACTTCAGTCAGTTTGCTAGAAGTCAGTTTGATTGGTTTGATTGCTTTGCGACTATCGTTTCTTTTGTGATTTTCTATGCGTTTCATGGTTTTATTCTAACAACTTTGGCTTGATTACGGACTCCGATTAGATTGCGTACTTGGTAGACTCGGCTTTGTGTAAAGAACTGGATTTTACTAGCATTTTCGGATATTGCTCTGTCTGTGATCGAATTTAGTTATATTATAATTACAACAATGGATGCAGAATATAGTATATTGTATAAATTGTGGATCTGCTGGAGGTTCTTTGGTATTAGAAAACGAAGATATACTTCGTACAACAATGCATACAACAATGGACTGTTCCCCGTATGGTAAGTGGTCTACGAAAGTGTTTTTCTAATTTTGATAAGAATGTTACTACCTACTTATGTTTTCATAAGCACACAATTTCTCGGTTTTCAAATCAATTGCCACAATTGCAAGTTACTTGATATTTACTAATGATTTTTTGTATTTATTATTACAGGTTGAAGCTCATGACCTTATATGTACGACGTGTTGGTCTGAAGCAGTCGAGCATAATAAGATGCAATGCACTGTTGGACGCAATTGTGTACTTTGTAAGAAGCTCCTACCATCAGGCATACTGTTGCAATTGTATCGTTGGGCGTAGAACAGTGGGCTGTTGTGCCCACATAATGACTATTATCTGGTATTTAAGCTGGGCGAGATACCAAAGCTCAGTTCTTAGATATATTATTGAGAAATATTGATGATTAAAAACCTTTAATTGAATATAAATATTGTTTTTATTGCACATCCTCGAAAACCTCTTTCATTGTTATTGGTAAACCTTACTTTAACTGTTAAATTATTTTGTGTGGTAATGACATTTTTAGTATGATCTGTGCCTTCTTGGTAATAGACCGCGGGTTCGATTCCCGCCTTATGGCATGTAGATAGCTAGGTAACTGTCTAATATAAAAGTAGTAACAATCATTTAAATAAATAATTCTCCATCGTAATAATATCGATATTTTATGAATTGTGGTGAATGGAACTCTTCCATTTTGGAAACTTATGCGTTTTATCACAAATCCAAAGTGGATTCACTATATATTAAGAAACGTAACGTTGAAAGCAAAAGCGTTTAGGTAGTTGTTTTTCATAAAAATTCTAAGCATTTATGAAAACTAGTCACACGCCCCGTCTTCGCACGGTGGCAATGTAAAACCTTGGTGTAAACCTTCCTCTTGACCTACTCTATCTATTAAAAAAAATCGCACCCAAATCCATTGCATAGTTTTAAAGATCTAAAGCATTCATAGGGACAGACAGAAAATGCAACTTTATAAAATGATCATTGTCAAAGAATTATCTTAAACTTGACTATTTACTATCTCTTTTCCTAGTATCTAGTAGAGTAGTCTTTTCCTAGATCTAGAAGAGAACATATAGAGCTGTACATAGTATTGTTGATTTTTTGTATAGTGTAGTTTGATAATACTACTCTGATATTTCACGCAAGCTTGGTTATTTTTTATTTATAACCTCAAAATATTAACTTTTTTCGTAATTATTTTAGTTTCCTGAAGTGTCCGTTCGTGAAAACTTATTTCATAGGATTCCATATAATTTTAAGAGTTTATAAAAGTCACTTTCCATTCGAACGGTTCTTAGGCAGAACATGTATGGAGCCGGAACAATGTCCTTTCCGCATTTGCTAGATCTGTGAACAGAAGACCCTCATCTTCTTCTACAGTGCTCATACGCTGCTAACACCTCAATCGAGTTTGAAATGAATCTGGAAATGAATTCTTTTAAACTGTTAGTCAGCAATGGCAATTGTCGTCTACGCACACAATACATCTCCATAGATCATCAAACTATCGATTTTTCCAGAATGAAACATGGACAATAACATTAATTTCAAAAACGTTTCCTCCATTTTGAGAAACAACACAAAGTTTAAAATAGCACATAAAACTCTCACGGTCACCACGAGAAAAACAAAATCCCATCGCTGATTCTCATAACTTGCGCCATCACCCCAGTATAGTATGACAGTAACATGACGCGTGAGATAATGCGACTGTACATACACAAACACGCGGCCCCGTCCGTCCGTACGAATGTATGTGTGTAACAAAATCATTGGACGTGTGACGCGGAACAAAAGTGCATTGTACAGGGTTTGTTAGGTTTGAGCTTAGAGTGTTTAATTAAATGGAGACGAAATTGCGGTGTCTTCCTCTCTGCCAAAGGCAACAAAGTGTTTTGCCAATTTTGTCGGATGCGTGCCTAGCAATGTGATTGGAAAACCATGAGTCTTCTATCATCATTAGTTGCGTTGCGTCCCTATCCGCGTATTAATTGGGCATAAATCGAAGATTTTTTGCATAAAGATTAGCGCTCTTAGCGGCTCCAGTTAGTTTAATGCTCTAAGGATTTATTGCAGATGCTATGAGGACGATGTGCGTGGTTCTTCCGTGTTGGGATAAATGCGTTTCGTACGAGTATTTTAGAGGAAGAAGAATTTGTTTTAAAATGTTTACAAGTTTTGTAGGAATAAGAATTTAAAAGTACCTAACTACATATCTCTGTCGTTAAATAGATCATACCGAGACCAAAGATAAAGCATTCTAATATCACTATTAGAGACAGTAGGTAGAGCTTATGTTTAATTTCTAACCTTTTCACTATTTTCAAAGGTATTTGCAATTCCAACATTTAATTTATTTTGCATTTACTCTGTACTTAATGTTCACACAGCTGTTTACTCTAAACAAGTTCTTCAATCGTTTAAACAAAAGTTCTCAAACACAGTACCTAATGTCAAACAAGTAAAGACCCACCATCTACATATAAAACCAACATCTGTTTGTCCACTCTCTATCAACTTTTTCTAACTAAAAGTGGGCATATATGCACGTAGCAAAACCAACATACTTGACACGACCCAGTTTAAAACCATTCAATCTAGACCTTCAAATCAATTAGTAGCATTCCTTAAGATAGGTCTTCTTAAAATGGGAAATTTTACCAATAAAAACAGACCTATTATTGCGTTTATATTCATCTTCCCAAGAGGTCTAATTATAATGGTGGTTTGTAAATTAATTATCGAGTACGTATGTTCAAAGCAAAATGGTGTGCTTTGCTTTCTAGTTGAGACATCAAAATTGTTTGAGTATTTTGCTGTTCTATACGTGATTTGAGTATCCAAATGTTTATGCTGGATTCCCTTTGACTTAGCTCATTGATGTTTTGAAAGAATTCTTCATCTTTTATGAAAATACTTGAAAGAAAGCGAATGAAATGTGGTATTTGTTCTCTTTTGTTGTTTTCATTTTTAAGTATTTCATTGCTAGCTGTTCCAGTAATTAGAATCTGTTAAAAATATTTTTAAATAATGCTCGAAGCTGGTCTTGGCGTAACAATAGTTTTTCGAACGTGGCTGAGACTGATTGCGTCCACAGCTTATTATTAACAGTGTGCTAAAGTACCTACACTTTATTTTAAATAATAGGTTTCTAGTAAGCCAAAAGCCAACCAGTTTAAAATTTGAAAATTACGTAACAGATTCTCAGCCTAGATCATTCCAGTCTATTAAATTGAAACAGAAAACCTGCTCAAGAATGCAACAGAAGCCGTAAAACAAATTAACATCTAAAAAAACAAAATACAAACAAGCAATCAATCAAAATTCGACCAATAAACATGCGTATGCGCACCTTCTTCTTCTTTCCTTCTTTTAAATTAAACACGTTAGTAAAAACTTTATAAAAAAGTTGTTTAAAAAAAGCAAAGGCATTGCGTCTGGCGCCACCGACGTAGTAAAGAAAAAGTTTAAATAAACAAAATATATAATGTGATTATTAATCCTGAGATGTATTGAAGTTAGGGTTGTCAGAAAAAGTTTGCTGGTTACTCGACTGTGGGGAATTTTTACCAACTTCTCAATTTTCTCAATTTACACGTTAAGTTTTTTATATCCAAATTAGTCGTCCAATCATCATCAAATAAAATTCATTGTATGTACCAAGGCCTGCATTTAATACAATATGAGCAATAATGAGTATATACAGAAACAAAAAATAATACCTAAAATAATCTAGCTTCAAAACCTACATTATTCAAGGTTACGGTAATCAAGAACATTGCTTAATTCAGTTCAAAGATGCCAAAATGAGATGAAATAAATAAGACTGCAAGGTAAACACGCGAATTGTCTATTACAAAGTCTTTTGTTCCTAGATTATAATTTATTTGGAAACAGGCATTAAGCATGCACTTAGCATTTCAAAATTAATGATAAATGTATGTAGTGTATTCTTAATATTTATTTTAGCTAGGATTGATACAAAATTTATTTTTTTGTGAAAAAGAAAAAAAAAATATACAAAATCTCTTGGTTTTTCGTAAATTATGTATACCTAAAAATCTGAAATTAAAAACAAATTATGAATCCTGTTTATGTCAGCTACTTACCCATTTAATTTATCACTTTCACTAACTTATTAATTCGATAGCAGACCTTATAAAATATGCAGGCGTCTAGAATAAATTAATAGAAGGGTTTAATCTATGCAACTAGTTAGCATTGCATTTCTTGATCCGTCTGTCACAAGCCTTTTACTTTTCCTATGCAAATCAATCTAAGATATAGTACAGCCCATAGAAGAAGAAATGATAAGCAGAGATGCCAATAAGCGGGTAGGTCAAGCGCCATCTTTTAGGTCAAATATGTACGGTGGGCGTGACCAAGGCGTTATTTGACACACCTGTCAAAGATTTTACAAAAAATAGGCGGGTTCCAAAGAAGGCGTATAAGGGTGGAGCCAGTAACGTTCCTCATCCCCCGAACACACATTTCAGCGACAATAGATTTTTAGAAGATTTTCCGTATTGATATCTCCGATTGTCATTTTATTCTCCATGATACAGGTACAGCCCTACTCAAACCGGAATATAAAGTGGACACTATAATATCCTTCACATAAGATCATGTTGTGACCATACATCTAGTGCTAAAGAGGATAGTCCGAGATTACGTGCAAATGACACTCGTGCTCGCTTCTATGATTAAAATATGTCACAACAGTCCTGTCTCTTTCGTTTGTGATAAATGACAATGTCTGGATGTCAAGGTGATTATGAAAGATAGTTTTTGGTGAAACGAATTTAGAATGAAAGGAATGATATTTTTGTTTGTGGATTTGATATACCTACGTAGTTTAGAAAAAGTTAAGCTTTATTTTTGTAGTCGTATAAAATATTGTAACATTTTAACACAAACGTACAATATTCACTGTCCAACAACTAGACAGTGATTGTTTTAACTGTCTTGAGAGGTCATAATAATATCGTGATGGCAAGTGTTGTTTTTTCCCATAATCATGGTGAACCCACTCAATGAGTCAACTGTCCCGAGGCTAATTTGTTATGACTCTTATTACTGGCGCTTATACTTTACAAAATTTGCATCCATATTGACCAGTCGAAGATCTGAAGGTCGTAATAATTAAATTTCGCACTTAACTTCAGGATCTTGTATCTTAATTAAGAAATCGCTTCCTGGAACACTCGTTACGGTTCGTAATTAAATAAAGTGAACGACAATTGTAATTTTTAATTGATTTATTTATCATTTTATTTACTTACGAAGTGACAACTTTATCTTTGCAAAATTTTATCGGTCCAGTATATTGTTCTAGTTACTTTAAGCTCAATTATTCTATCTTTCTTCATTTTTGGTTTATCGTTTTCAAAATAACATGTATAATAAAGGTGCGTAACTACTACTTATATGTTTAACATTGAAATAAGCCCTTGTTACATGCAAAAACAGTGTTTAACTCCATTGTTTATCTTTCAAACAAAACGCCTGTTGAATTCTAGGCTGTGTATAAAAATACCACTTTTGTTGCTAACTTTGTAGCTCTAAATAGGACTCTTCAAGGTCTTCACGAGTCTGTAGTTGGTATAAATATATTAATTACGCTAAGTGGAGACTCCTTGCTAATTTGCTAGGCTACCAATATGGTATGATACTTAGTAGAAGTATTTCTTAAAGGAAAATAAGCTATTATTGTTAAATAAATGAGCTGAGATTCATGGATAAATACTTAATTGGTGTTATCTGTAAAATAAAAGTATTAAGTTAAACAGTATATCTTACTTTGTAAGATTGGTTTGATTATTTCTTTTTTTTGTGGCATTTTAACCGAGAGATTGTGAGATAAAATCCTTACTTAGGTGTTTTTTCTAGCTACCGCCCGCGAGTTCACTTGTATTCGTTGAATCTACTCCCTGCAATCGAATAAAAACTAGCCTTTAACCTTTCTTGATAATCGAGCTATTTAACAATATCTTTGTCAGAAATATAGAGGTAATAAAAATCTAACGTATTTCCTTCACCTGCTACAGTAAGAATAACTTCTAACATTTTCCAATTATTTATTTTATCAATTTATTACTTCCATAATGCAACTAACAAAACAACAAAATCCTTGAGTCAATACCACAACCGCACAAACAATAATATACCTATTTATATAAAACTTCTTTTTTACTTTTAAACGTCAACATACATATATGGTTTACTGCCAGCCAGTGTCCACTGCCGCGTTCCATATAAGGCTTAGTTCTCAAACGGTGTAGGTCAGGCATTAGGTAATACAAAGCTAGCAAAAAATACACGATGTGATCTGCACTTTATTTATTTATTAAGAACTGGTTTCGTCGTATTTTCTTGTGGTATAGATTTAGGTTTGTTATTAACGGCCAGTTTTTTCATCAAAAGTTAAAGCCAAAGTAAAAGTCAAAGTAATGTCTGAAGTAAAAGTAACGGTCAAATTCAATTTTTCTATTAGTTTTGCTCTATTACTTTAGCCTTGAAAAAACGTATTTGACCGTTACTTTTACTTTAGACATTACTTTAACTTTAACTTTTGATGAAGAAACTGGCCGTTAGAGATTAAAAGTTAAATGTTGTTATTGCAATATCATGTCGTATGCGTGTCTATTGATCCAATGTATGTGATAAAACCTATTGTATGTACTTTCATTGCAATTGTTTTCTAATAGATACTTTCTTAGCGATAACTATAATTTATATGCAAATTAAAACGTACATCTGGTACATTGTAGGCTCATCTTTACATCCGGGTGTTGGTAGTAGTCCTCTAGTAATTGGTTCTTATAAACAAGAAATTGTTCGTTTTGTTTACGAACGGTAACATTTACTGTCAAATTCTACAAGACTTATCGCTGTGACAAGGTATATGACGCGGACAGCTAAGAAACTGAGCAAATACGCGCGATAAAACTAGTGTGGAAGCGCTCTTTAGTTTCAGAAATTCCTCTACACAACTTGCAAATAAACAGTAATTTAATACTTTCATCTAGCAACATAAATTACTAAACATATTTTAAAATCTTGCACCCATCATACGCTTCAGAACTCCAGAACAAACTACCTAACATTCTCACAATTAGCACCCACAAGATCAAATCAAACAAATTAGTATCACACTGTATTCATTAGTTTATCACTAGAATACGAACAAACAAGTGCAGTGTAGTGCTAAATCAGATCCATAGATCGTTAGTGGATGATTAACGGCCGTGGGAATGCGCAGGCGCGCCTCTGGGAAAGCGAGATAGATCATGGATCGACTATTCCGGTTTAGTGATGGAAAAAGTTCAGGATATCGATTTAGAAAGGATAAGATGTGGGATAGAATTGTTTTTGTTGAAGTTAATTATGTGCCTAGCTTTTTCCTTGCAGTTGTTTTAAAGATATTTTGTTGATAACCGAAAATAGAAGCAGCAACGTTAATAATTAGAAATAAACTTATATATACAACTTAAAACTAATACATTGCATCAAAAAATTGCTCCTCATCGCTGTCACCGGGTAATGTACCCAGAAGGCTGGCAGCATTGCCACGTTGGATGGCAATGCTCAACCTCTGTGCGAAATAAAGGTCAGCCCTTGGGTAATTAATATTGTGTTTACGCATTGAATGGGCTTTGAATGGGCCTACTTATCTGCCATTTTTATGGAATCCGTTATTAAGCAAGTTAGTAAAAATTCCGACTACTGAAATGACGGAAATTAATTACATAATTTCGTTCCTACTATAAATTGTAATGTAGTAAGTATGTAAAATGGACTGTATGATACAGACTGAAAAAACTCCGTTATAAAATTATCAACTTGATTGACATAAAAAATGTTACAATCAACAAACTTTCATGCAAATCTTTTCAAACAATATAGAAACCATCTTCTTTCCAACTACAAAGATCGTTGTCCGACACGATCGCTCGAGTCGTGCGCGCGCGCACCTCACAATTTATTGTCCGCATAGATTGCCGTCCTAATTGCATCGCACTTGATTCTGATTGTAGCCAAGTGTTCTTGATTGGCGGGATCTGATCTGTCTCTTTGTGTATTTTCACGATCGTTTTGCATCACGATGTACTTAGAGCATTCAAATAACTGGACACGTCGTTGCCGCCTTCTCTCTGTTTATTGTCAGTCCCTCGTACATATCTAAGGAACGTCAGCATTAGGATTGCATCTGGAGTGGATGATCTGTTTCTAACGTTTCTTTAAATTCTTTAATAGTCATCTATACAGGAAGCTGGGTAGTACTAGAGCGCGTACCAATAGACTTTGCTTTGCTATGTCATACCCTCTGTCAAAGGCATGAGAGCACCGAACTGTTCGCGTCAAATTTTTTAGTTTACTGTTTTTGTCAATTTTGTCGTATGGGTACGTGACTAGCGATGTGATTGACAATTATAATACATGAGTGAGCTATCACTAAATGTGTTGTATTGTTTCACCAACCAACCGTAATTTAGCTGACTTTTTACTTAGATTTGTTGCCCTCATTGCGTGTCCATTTGGTAAAATGCTCTAAGACGATGTAGCTTGAACTTCGGGCTGTCTATCTTAACGGCATTGTCTGCACGGCGTAAGATATGAAGATACCGCTGATTTCGAATGCTTTGCCTAGTTTTGCCATCGGCTATACAGATATGTGGTGTTCATTTGTTTCTATTGTCTTTGTGATTGTCAATAAAATTAAAGAGTTTTTTGTTGTTGACGCAAAAATGTAGGGAGATGGTTATTATGATGTAAAACTTAGACATATACTTACATAAGAGAGTTTGCAAACGCTAAGAGCACACTGCAGATTTTAATTTTCAGTCTGAACATGAATGGTATTATTACAAAGCACGTAACAAAGATCAGGTGTTTAGCTGGTATCAATCCGACTGAAAACTTTTATTTTTAACCGACTTCCCGAAAAGGAGGAGGTTCTCAATTCGTCGGGATCTTTTTTTTATGTATGTTCATTTGATTGAACCGTCGGGTCAGTTGTCGGCCGACTGTTTAGTCTACAGTGCGGCTACTCAAAGGGTAAACAAAGAAGAAAAAACAAAAGCCATACAGTCTGCATAACACAAGATACAATACCTTGTAATAGGTGTTCAGAGGTCATGAGTCAGACGGGTGTCCCTCCGGCGCACAATGGAAACCGCAAAGTCTCGTCAACCAAAACCCGCATGGCTTCTGTGGTTCGTATCGAGCTACATACCTATGGGCTACCTACAGTTACATACTTAATAGCTATATCACCCGCATTCCTTGGGTGCTATTCTTCGCACCTCGCTGAGAAGCCTTCTCAATAAATGGACTATCTAACACTGGAAGAATTTTTCGAATCGATCGAGTAGTTTCTGAGATTAGCTCGATCAAACAAACTCTGCAGTTTTCTAATATGTACATGTGTAATATAGATAATCTTTCACACTAACGGCCAGTTTCTTCATCAAAAGTAAAAGTTAAAGTAATGTCTAAAGTAAAAGTAACGGTCAAATTCGTTTTTTCAAGGCTAAAGTGACAGCAAAACTAATAGAAAAATTGAATTTGACCGTTACTTTTACTTTAGACATTACTTTGACTTTTACTTTGGCTTTAACTTTTGATGAAGAAACTGGCTGTAAGTATTTCAAAGTCAAAGTCAAGTTCTAGTGATTACTGAAGATATGGTAAAGATGTCGATAAAGTGTTGCCTCTAAAATTGATGTATACAGTAAAAGACACATTTTTTTTTATAACTGAAAACAACGATAGGATTAGAGGCTTATGCAGTCATGTCATAACCTCAGCAATTATCGAAACCATAGTAGCAGCCAACATTTACAAAATAGGTACGAGAAAATATTTCCCATACTCCCAATTACTATATAACTAGGGCTGCCATCCGTCCGGGTTTCCCCGGATTTGTCCTCGTTTGGAGGCCGTCCGGGGGCCGTCCGGGCGGGATTTCAAGAAGTGTCCGGGGAAAACCCGGACACTTTTCATGTAAGGAAGTACCTCATTGAATTTAAATATATGTTAATAGTAAATGGATTACAAATTAGGTATTATTTGTTTTAAAAAAATCGTACTCGTTCGGGGGAAAATGCGATTTACGCCAAATGTCCGGGGGTTTTTAAAAATTGTCCGGGTTTGGCGAAATTCGAGATGGCAGCCCTATATATAACGGATCTTAACCAGCTACTAATACAGATGTTAGTAACATCTTTATCATTCAGCAAGCACACTGCACGAACCGAGCCGAATAAATTAGAATTTAATACAAAAAGAGAAAGTTGGTTCACAATGGCTTGCCAGTAATTAGCTTAAGTTGTGCTAACTTGAATCACAGCCGCTGGTGGGTCGTCACGAGTTGTATTAGATTCTTCCTTTGGGTTGGTTGTTTCTTTGCTAAGTTTGTGTAGAAGTCTTTCATTTAGGCCTTAGGCTATGTGGTCCTCATTTGTGTCCGATTTTTTTTAGATTAATCTTTACTAACATAATGAAGAAGAAACATATTTTGTTTGGTTGTTTGTTTGTTTTTTATAAAGGCTCCGAAACTAATGAACAGATTTGATAAATTATTCAACTCTTGGAAAGTTACACTATTCCCGAGTAACATTTTACGGGCAGTGGTTCTCACGGGACGTGGGCGAAACCGCAGGAAAACGGCTCTATTATTGATTGTATACTAATCAATAGTAGAAGAAAATAATGAAAAATGGGGAAGTCCCTCCCTCAATCCTGAAATTGAACTAATGTTGGTAAAACAAAAAACGCTATATACCTAAATCAACCTTCGTCTTATTGTTACCTACACTTTTTTATCAAAAGCACTTTATACCAAAGCAATGAAAAAACCACTGCTGTAAAAAGCAACATTTTCCTTTACCTACCTCTAACGCTAATTAAAACCGACAAGCTATAAAAAGCTGCAGACCCTATTTATCATATCAGGTTTATTATGAAAGGTGATCATAGGTGACGGGAGACGTTGCTCTGATGCTGTTGCACTCCAGTGCGCGGTGTGACTGCAAATAATCGGGGTGATTTTTAGAAGTAAAAGGTCCTTGTATTAATAAGCTAGTGTGTTAAGAGACAATTTTTAAATTTTTCATGCGCTATGCAACAAACGCTGTTTTCATTCACAACAATTATTTTTAATGTTACTTTAGAAAGTTGAAAATATTCGGATCTATCATAAGAGCTCTAAATAATTACTTGTCAATTAATTTTTCGTTCATTTTATTTCACTATTTCTTCTTCTTTCTCCTGCCCTGTTCCCAAATATTACTTGGGGTCGGCGCAATATGTCATTTTCTTCCATTTTCCCCTGTCACTCGTCATACTGACACTCACTCCCTTCCTATTCATATCATCTTTCAGGCAATCCATCCATCTTTTCTTAGGTCTTCCTCTTCCTCTCCATCCATCTACATTCATACTTAGCACACACTTTGTTGCATGCGTATCATCCCTCCTCATTACATTTATTTCACTATTTGCGATCCACAAATTGATGCTCCTCAAATGAAGAGTGAGATTTATAATGAAACTGTTCTGACTGTATGAATCACTGGCACTGCAAAAAAAAAAGGTGTAAGTTTCTTAGTATCTCACTTTTCACGTAGATTATATCATAATGAAGATACAATAAAGAATTTTAAGTTTTAGAAGCTTTATCTTTACTTTATCTCCTCTTGTTGGTGTACCTGTTAACAAATAAATAAGATAGTTTAACGTCAATTTGTAGAATTGGCATTTTACGAGTATTTCAACAGCAGAAAACACACCTCTTGTCCCACTAGGCTTATCTCAGCACACCTTAGCAGCACATTCCCGTTCCTCGCGAGATGTGATTTAGTGCAATCTGTATCGAATCGCGCTATGAAGACTGGCAGCCGTGCGTCGGCGCACCTTGCGTGCCTATTTGTGACCTAAATATATGTATGCTTGTACAAAACTGTACAGTTTCCAAAGGAAATATACAAACTGCTGTTTTAAAATAAAGAGTAAATCAATATAATGTGCTTAACTCCTGTCAAAAGGTTATAAAAATGGTACCCCCGATATCATTGGCAGGAGATGATTTGGACTCTAGAGATAGACACCCTCGCAATACGTGCCGTATCAAGGAGTACCTGCCGCTTGCCTTCCGAAATAAGCCCTTAACCTAACAGTCCCTTCAGCATACATTTAGAAATCTTTTAGGTCTTAAAATGGTACGTAGTCTATCTACATTTTAATTATTTTAAAAGAATAAGTCGCCAGTGCCTTTAAAAATTTGTAACCCTTAATCAACCGGCTCTTAATCTAGATTTTGTTCAGATAAAATCTTGTAGAACCTCTGCGCAGTCAAAACAAACTCTTCAAGTTTGAAGTCGTGAAGCAATTTAGCACTTATGTAGATAAACATAAGCTCTAAATTATAGATTACATTACATAATATTGAATTACTTTAATAGAACCGCTTCAATCATTTCGCTATGATGGTATGGATTTATGTTTCTACTTCGTTCTAGGGTTATCGAAATAACAAAATTGAGACAAAATATCCAGTTTTACGATTCTTGTCAGACATATTTTATGAGTATTTTTTATAGTTTGCATCACAATTTTCTTTGAAATGCTGAACTTTAGGATTAACCTTTGGATTTGAAAATCAAAGATACTCTATGACCAATACCGTCTTTCACTAACAATCTATACTAATATTATAAAGCTGAAGAGTTTGTTTGTTTGAACGCGCTAATCTCAGGAACTACTGATCCGATTTGAAAATTTCTTTCAGTACTAGATAGCCCAGTTATCGAGGAAGGCTATAGGCTACTTTTTATCCGGGTTCGTGCAGAGGTTCCCACGGGATGAGGGTGAAACCGCTGGCAGAAGCTAGTGTAGAATAAGGGACAGATTTAGTTTTAATCAAATACGATAAAGATTGTCGCAATCAAATACAAGCCCTTAAGAACTAATAAAAACGAAGCTATTTCCCATATAATTTTAACGAATAACCTCCTAAGTAAATAGCAGCCATTTTGTACCAACCTTACAGCCCTAACTTCAAAATTCCATAGATTATAAAGGCGTGCGGTGTAGACAATTTCAGATATTTATTGCGTCGGTTACTAAGACTAGATAAATGCCGGTAATCTAGCTGGTATACGGCCCGATCGTAGCTGGAATAATAGGAAGTGTGTCTATTTGTGTAGTGCAAATATCAGAAACTGATAAACTGATTTTCGTGATGCTGCGTTCGTGTTTCGAGGTGAAATGTTTCAGTGTTTTGGTCTGTATGTGTTCAGATATTGTGTAGTGAGATGATTTATTAAGTAAACTTATATGAAAAGTTATTTTATGATAATTTAGAACGATAAAAAATATAAAGTTACTGAGGAGGCTTAGTTGTTTGTTTATAGGTACAGTTATTTACACACCTTGATTAATTTCCAGTATACCTATCGTGAGTATTGTTTATATGTAGTATCTACTTAGGTACACCTTGGTACAAAACCTTGGAAAAGTTCGTATCAGCTTCAAGTACTTGAATTTTGTTCAATAAAGCTACAACTAATAGGTACAAGATACCATAAAGCATACAAACCTCTTTACTTTTATTTAAATACCAATACTCATCACACTCGAAGGACGCGCGCCCAAAATGGCAATCTCGTTGAGGATAACAATTTCTTTTAAAAAAAGGAATATTATATTCGAAACTTAAATAAATAAAAGTTGACGGAGCAAATCGATGGCTTCGGGACTTGGAGGTCATTTCGAGGGTCTGCACAGCAGGAGACCAGGGACCCGATTCTCCTAATTTTACTTAAGCGACATACGATTCACATCCGACTGAGATTCAATCCCGATTCAATTACGATTGAAGCGTATGTGGCATTCCGCTACTTTTTCTTTTAAATAAACGTCCTTTCTGTCATTCAACAATGAATCATTTTTTCTGCAAATGATTTACGATTGCGATATGTATGTTGCACACTACCTTATAGACCAAAATCACCAAAATAGAAGACCAATCGAATGTCGTTGGAATACGATTGGTCTTATATAAAACTGCTATAACGATTCAATTTCTATTCAATTTTAACATTATTAACTTAGGAGAATCGGGCCCCAGGTATCGGACGTTCTCGAAAGACAAGAAATGTCTCGACTAGCCATATGTATTCTGATTTGGACGGATAGTCCTTGTGTATGTAAATTTTGTGAGATATTTTTGAATACAGACATGAAAATATATTGATTTATGAAATGATTTTATTTATTGTGATCCTGGTCTTATAAATCTTATGTGGGTAAATTATGCCGATTTATGTACCCAGGAAACTTATTTACATGCTACAAATTTCGATGTTGTTAAGTATGGTGTGTTTTTATTGTCAAACGATGGATCATTTTTTTTCTGAAATATTTTTAAGTGAATTATATTTTTATCAAAACTCCATGATTTATTTCTACACATAGTACTAGCCCTCTTCAGTTGCCTCTTTATTTTTTCTTATTTAACTTAGTTCTTAAAAAAAAAAAAAAAAATTGCGCATCGACCACACACGACGTAACCTGGTTTATTTGCCAAATGCGACATTATTTCGCCACACAAAAATAAAAATAAGGTTAACTTTGTTCATTCATTACTTTAAAACAAGCCACTTTGTTTCACAAACGTATCTGATAGAAACAATTAACGAGATAACATCGGTATTTGAGGCAGACAGAAGTCATAACGAATCGAGATTAAAATCTGATAATTTCGGCAGCTAATGAGACTCACGAAGGAATTTTATGATTTTTGTTTCATTTGTACAGACGCCAACAGGCCAACCTGACTGAATCTGTAAAATTTTATCAATTGAATATTTACCTTCCAACTATTGCGATAAGGTTGAAAATTTATTGAAGACATTTGACAGATTGATTTGCTGTCCTCTGTAAGTACTATGTATTCTACTGGTGGACTAAAAGGACGTAAGTACACTTACTTCATGTAGATACGCCCTTTTTACATATATGTTCATATTAAAAAAATCATATTAAATTGATTTTATAATATTTTTTGTTTTATCAATATGTTGTGATCGTTAAAGTGTTTCGATATTTATTAAAGATTTTATTCTTTGTTCATTTATTTACATTTGTTTTTATTTTTTTGCAAACGTTTCCCTTTTATTAATACGGTAAACGTGACCATGGTATTAATAGCTTTGTTGAAAAGTAAATTACTTGTACCTACAGTGTTGTGTCTTCATTTGTTTTTTTTTTTTTATGAAATGCTTGCAGTTTTATTGTTAATTGTAATTTTGTCTTTCAAAACTAGGTATGCAGCCCTTAACTGCTTGAATGCCGCTATTTATTTGACTTATTTTTCTCAAGACACTATATTTTAAACTCTTTACTAGCTTCTGACTTGACTGCGTTGTTGGAAATGTGTTATCAGCCAAAAAAAAATCGTATCATAATATTCAGCTGTTCCAAATTTCCCCATATCACCTTCCCCAAAAAATAACGTTACCCCATCAAAATAAACTAACTTAAGTAAATGCAGTACATGACAAAGAAAACGATTCATGTTTAAGTTAAGTTTAAGCCCAACAAATGCGACACGATCAAAATTGTAATCAATTCAGTTTATCACTGTATGATAATGCATGCAGTGGAGTGCATGTCATACGGTTATCGGGTGACGACCTGCGCAGGGACGGATTTAGTCGATTAAATGTTGGTATTTTGAGGTCTTTTTGAAATGTGTGATGTGCTTGAGTAGTCGATTTTGAGTTTGTATTAAGTTATAGTGAAATAGGTATGTAGGTTACTTAGATTTGCACAAAATATGGATTTTTTGAGTTGCGATAAGTTTAAGCCGAAATGACATGTAATTTGCTCAAATTATGGAGTCGTAACTTAAACGTGTGATACAATGACTTAATATACTCATGAAGATAGAGCAAAAACATATAATATAAAAAAATCAGAAACTTCTCCGAAATTGATATTTTTGACAAATTAATAACGAAACATTGGGATAACAAATACGGAGTATTATGAAAAAAATATACACAGATTTAATTTCATCAAACCTCTACAAAATCACCCAGTCACACATAGATAGTCACGCACGCATGCATCACGGAGGTGGCATGCTCCATGCTATATGCACCACGGTGGTCGCATGCACCATGCACCGCAGCACGCGTGCGACCCCGTCCGTGCCCGCAGCACGAATGATTTATACCGGTCATTCAGCCATGTTGAAGAACAAAAGGCTTTTGAAAAAATAATTCTGTATTGCGTGTGTTCCGAAGTTCCGAACAATATGATTTCATGTTGACGTTGAATCGGGATTTTTATTTCGTTATGCAAGTATGTCGCTGTATACATATATGTATCTGTTTGGGAATATTGGAACCTATGTTTACAGAACTACATACTTCGTGCATCCGCATGAAAAATTGCCTAAGCTCTCTTTGGTAAATGGGTTCTGTTACACTGAAAGATTTCCGGAAATTAGGGCAATGAAATAAACAAACTTTAGATCATAAGTATAGAAGTAGGTTTAAGTAGGAACATAGATGACATTTACAATGTCTCCAAATCAAAATTACTTATTGATAAACACGTAAACCGATTATCGTTGTAATAAAACTATGTAAGACACAAATTATTACGTCCAATCGATTTACACCAATATAGACCAACCGTATACTTAAGCTATTCTAAGCATACGTGTAGCTAACAAGCCACTTATCAAACGGTAAATTTTTAACCAAATCGTTTGAGTCTATTCTAGGAAGGTTATTACTACCAAATATTAATGTATTCATTCCTTTGTTTCAGGTACAAGTGGTTTCTTAGTAAAACCGATAGTCGGTCGATGTCAAAGTTGCTGTAGCTATAAGTATCCAGGCAATCTACAGGACTAGTGCTGGATAAAATAACTTTTTTTTTTTTTTTTGTAAAAATATCATTGGTTTTATATACATTTTTTTTTAAGAAATTTGTTTTTACGGCACTTTACATTCATGTTTCCCAAACACCTCTTTGCGAAGTTTTTAAGGCGCTATTTGATGTCAAAGACATAAAAACATTATGTGTGTATATTGAAGTGTATATAAAACAGCTACACCAGTCAGACGTCTGGGTCTAGTATTTGACACAATTGGTGCCTACCTTTTTAAGTAATAGAAGCAATAAATACAACAGGAATCTCATCATGGCCACCACTTACATTAAATTCAGTGGTTATATAATATCAATGCGGTATAATAATGTAGTTTTAACGACATATCTAAACAAAAGATGCACAGGAAATGTATCATGGAGTCATAAAGTGCGATGCTAAACGAACCTTGAAGTTTGATTCAGAAATTATATTATTGTCATCCGCTCTCTCTGTAGAGCAAGGTTTAAACCATGAACTATTTTATTGACAATTCAAACCATCTGCCTCGCCTTTTGTCAACTAGGTATATTGGGGGTCTTCTTCCAGTCTTATCGTCAGCCGAAAGAGCAGAGGTTCACATGGAGCCGTTGCCGGTCTGACCTCTTCAAGCCTGTTACCTCTTAGTAAGACTTTTTGTCAGACTTTCTGCTTTTTGCTGCTGATTACCCGTAACGATTTCCAAAAAATATTCAAATGGCAATACACAGATATAGAGATAAACCCCAATTTCTATTGGACAAGGCTACACAATCGAAGCACATAATAATATATTCAAACTTTGATTGAAGGTTGTTTTGTCGAAATATCGAATCACATTATGACATCAAAATATAAGCACCTTTTGAGTACCTAAATAAACCGGCCAAGTGCGAGTCGGACTCGCGCACCGAGGGTTCCGTAAGAACTCCTGAACGGTATGTTGCAACTACCACGTGTTTGGGCTTATTTTATTCGTAGGTATTGGCGAAGACTTTCCACATAGATAGGTTTGACTGCCATTGTGGGATCGATATCAAAGATCAGATATAGTTATGTAAACTCCTTTACAATTTATAACGTAACCTTGTGTTGGAGCTTATTTTATTTTAGGTGATGAGAATTCACTACTAATGGGATCTTTTATTTTTGAGGGATTAATCACCTAATGAGCCCCAGTTTCAGGTTTTGTTCGAAACTGCCTGACGACTTGTAACTGTCGAATTGTAACAATGACTGCTAGAGAGTAGGATTCGGGGCTGCTGGCTTTACATTTCTAGAGCCTTGACAAAAGTGTAATTCTGTCCCTTTCTTTGTTTTATAAAGTCGGTTTATTTTATTTTGTAGCATTTTACAAACAAATCCAACTTCAAACATATAAACAAGCAACAAGAAAACAAAAGCAAGAAAGAAATTAAAAAGATGTTAGGTGCATCGGTCTAGAAGTCGGTGTCTAGAGGATGCATCTATATTTATTTAATCACCGAGATCTAGACCGATGCATATAAACAGTTTTCTTGTTGTTTTTAGAAGTTATTTTTATTTTTAACTTTTGTGAAAAGTTCTCGTCAATACGAATAATATAAGCCCAAACACGACGTAACTAAAACATACCGTTGAGGAGTTCTCTCGACTTTCTCACGTCTCCATCATCAGGTAAGCTCTAAACCTTCACTGTTTGATAGTATCAACAGACATACATCTGAGAATCAAGTTGTAATCCTATGCATGCCTACAATTTCTGATAGTTGCCCTCGATTTCTCAGGATTTCCATCATCAGATCCTGACCTGATGACAATGGAAATAAACGAAGAGTATACTCTTTCACTACAAAGAAATGATTTCTCTAATCCGTCAAACTTGATCGTTTAAATTCCCCATTATTAATGAGGAAAATATTTGATGTTTACATCTGATTTTCTCTAGATTCCCATGGTTCACATTGATGCGACTAATGCCATAGTAAATCGAAGCCTTTATCATTATACTGTGCTATATTTCGTTCGTATCCGCCGTGGGTATGGTTTCCATACTAAGGTGCCCAATGGCTTTGAATGATTTATTTATCACAGTTTAGAGGCAATTATATTTAGGAAGTGTTTGATATGAATTTCAACTTTAATATCTCTACGCGTTCATGTGAAAAAGGGTAGGTAGTAAGTTTATAATTATTAAAAAAATATTTTATGTCATGTAAGCGCAAAATAATATTTTAATATTTTATGTAACTTCAAATTTATCATTTTCGCAATTTTTCCTTTATCTGTACTATATAACGTTGCTTCGTGCCGAATTTCAAGATTCTGAGTTCACGGGAAGTACCTTGTAGGTTTTGATTCCCTAGTGTGTGACGGAAATTCGTCTAAGGTGTCGGTATAACTACTGTATCTTTTGATCGCGTTAACTTAGAAGTTTGATTTTTTCACCGCCTAAAGGGACAATAGACCTAAGTATTTGGTATAAATTTCAATTTGATACCTTTATTCATTTGTGAGAAATAAGGTAGTAAGTTTCATTTTATTAAAATATTTTTTTTACATTATATAACTAAAAAAATGAGATTTTCGTAATTTTTCCTATATTTGCATTATATGACAATGCTTCATGCCAAATTTCAAGACTCTGAGTTTACGGGAAGTATCCTGTAGGTTTTGATTCCTTTGCGAGTGTCGAAAATTTGTTGAAAATATCGACATAATCGGCTGTATCTTTGGATTGGCTTGGCTAAGATGTTTGATATTTTCACAGCTTAAAGGGGCAACAGACCTGAGCATTTCATGTGAATTTCATCTTGATACGTCCACGCGTTCTTGAGATAAAGGATCTTGACAGACAGACAGACAGACAGACAGACAGACAGACAGACAGACAGACAGACAGACAGACGGACAACAAAGTGATCCTATAAGGGTTCCGTTTTTTCCTTTTGAGGTACGGAACCCTAAAAATAAAGAATAATAATAAGAATGAAATAATATCAGTTTCAAATAAATAAGAAAACAAATCCAAAATAATTTTGTACAAACCAAAGTTCAATTTATAACTTAAGAACACTTAATTTCTGCCAACCACAAATAAAAATAAAAGTCCCCAATCACAAGAACACAAAATACAACCATGTACCGTAAACCAAGTAAACACAAACATAACACCGTTAAGTTTAAGTTAAGTAACCGGCACAAACACATAGAAAGGTAACTTAGCACTTGCAAGCGAATTGCGCCCTTTGTCACACCGACAGTACATGGTATATGGTGAATACTTAATTAGTATTATGATGGTTCCCATGACTTGGGCTTTGGTGTAAGTTAAAGTTGGTAGCGGAAAAGGGGCTTTTATATGCGTATTCTGAAAATAAGTTCTCCTGAAATTAAAAGTTGGGTGTAGGCGGAGAGCTCTTAGACATTTTTGAATAGTTATATAGTAGATTGAAAACTTAACTACTCGTCACAGCCAAGCTGTTATTGATGCCTAATATCTATACTAATTTTATACATTGAAGAGTGTGTTTGTATGAACCCGCTAATCTCAGCAACGACTAAATGGATTTGAAAAATATTGTCAGTGTCAGGTAGGCTGTTTAGGTACTTGTCATTTCTTTGGGTATGATTGAAGTAGGCGCCATGGAACGCAAGGGAAACCACTTGCAGAAGCTGTTCTCTTGAAACTGAGCTGAGACTATTCAAAGATTGAAGATGCCCAAAGACATCTGATTATTAATGAGAATTTTCATTGTTTAATTACCATAAACGTCCAGTACATTCTCACAGTAATAAACACGGAACAAAATGAATAGTTAGAAAATGTCAACGTTTATATTAATGAGTTAATTAAAGTTAAGTGAGTTTTCGTGTTGAAGTTTCAAGGGGCTCGTGTGTATGTCACGATTATTTCCTTATTTAGAAACGTTTTCAATAATTATGTGTTCGTTAATGTTTGTTTTATCTAGGAATTGAATAGAGAAGCATGCTTTATAGATATTCTGCATCAATTGATTATTATGTTTTACTACTGCGATGCCCAAGACGAACATAACATAGACAGGATATCCCGTTACGAGTTAAGTATTGCCATAAAATGACCCCAAAATCCAAACCTTAAATCACTATAGGTATACATTGGTAGAAAACCATAGACGAAGAAAAAAGAAAGGAAAATCATTTATTTTTGAACAAACGCATGTAAGATTAAAAAAAAAATACAATTTACAATGAAATACATAGTAATTTGCCGAACCTAAGAATTGCTTTTAATTATTGCACCAGTCGAAATATGAAAAAAAATATCGAATGTAACTTAAAAATCGTAATGCAGTCTCATTGAATTGAACTAACAGTACGCGACATTGATCGATGGGGATATTTTTTCGAGCTGCGCGTGAGTGGCTTCTAATATGCGAATCAGGGTCGGTACTGCATAATAGCCTAATTACTGCCTCTTTAGTGATTTTCAATGTATCATTATGGGTTTTATCATTATGTCATGTAAAATAAGAGAATATTTGAGTTAAGTATGTTTTGGCCATTTGTTTTGATATCATAGCGGATAAAGAAAGAGGCTAATTTATTTGAATTTTGGTTTGCTATTGAAAAAACTCAGTAGATACATAGCAACGAGATATTTGTGGTGTTATTACGAAATAAATATACAGATGTTTGACACAAGTGTTAAAGATGTGTAAGTTTTAGGTATTTCTTATTTGTAAAATCACCGTTGAAATCCTAAATAAGCTCGCATTAGCCATCACCATATTAAATTTCGGGATTTTTTTAACGTAAAAAGAGTTAGTTAAAACGAGTAGTCCAGTAGATAGAGTAGTGATGTAGTAGTATTACCTTCCTTTATTTCGTGCTTCATATTCAAACAAATCTGTATAAAACAAGACGTTTACAATTTCCGTTTGATATTTGTAAACAACTTTGATGTTGTAAGCGATGAGTGATCGTTCAAGATCACTAGTGCATTGATTGTTTGCTAAACATAGTGTTTCATGTCAAAACAATAGTTACGTGTTTTTGTATAGGTAAGGCGTAGTATAGTCTGTTGTAACCAGCTGATTTAGGATGCAAAAAGATACTTATTGTTTACAGTTGTACATGGAAAAATGTAAGAACAGCTTTTCCACGTACACGTATACAAATATTCTTCATGACGAATAAATTATTATTAATTTTAATTTAATTTAGTTATTTTCTTCAAAAACTTTCCAATTTAGATAATGGTCTCCTTATAAAAATAATGTCGGGACACCTTTTTCACACACGGTCGGTTAGCCCCATGGTAAGTTATTTATTAACTTGTGTTATGGGTGCTAACACAACTGATAAACTACATATAGCTACATATATACATATTTATAAATACATATCATAACACCCAGACCACGGCCAACAAGCATGCTCATCACACAAATGTCGACCGAACTGGGAATCGAACCCGGGACCTCAGGTTCGGCGGTCCGGCATGATGACCATTGCGCCATCGAGGTCGTCAAAAAAGATTAGTCTGGATTTGTCCAAACATTTAATTATGTAGCTATAAAGTAAGAATCAATAAAATAATCTTCAAATCTACCAAACCAATTTGAAAAATTACACTATGTTACATTATTACACATGCTACACTATCCCCGGGTAACATGACATATTTTATCCGTACTAAAAAACATTCGCGGTTCACCAGTTTAATTAAAAACAATTGACGATTTCGTCACTAAATTCGCGTTCGAACAAAAACTGTTTGTGAATTGAGCAAGCCAGTGCCAGGAAATGCATTCAAGCAAAAAATATAGGCAGGAAGCGAGGTACAGGTGCGTCGCGTCTGTCTGTCTGTCCGTCCGAAACTCGACACGGGGCTACTCACAACAGACATTCTTGGGAAACAGCTCTTCTTATAGGGCTGTTGGTCAATAATGATCATTTCGAATATACGATTAATTTCTTTATGTATTTAGTACTGGCATATCTTTGTCTTAATAATCAATAGTGCCAAGGTTTCCGGCTTGCGGTACCACATCGAAAAGCACGCTCATGTTGTTTAATTTCATAATAAAATAGTCCGTTTTGTTGAAAGAACGTCTGAGGCGATTTTATTTCGAAGTACAGCTGGAATACCAGCCACCATCTAAACCGCTTCTAAATCGGTTCATCCGTGGAAGAGCTAAGAAACACATACGTAGGTACCAGCCAAACTTACAGCTCTTCGTTTAAAAACATAACACCTAATCGTTATTTTATACTGTTTACTACGAGACAACTAAACAAGTTCATATCAACCTCCATCGTTCATGTAGCCTTCGTCAGTTTCAGTATTGCACGAGCCTCCAATTGAATCAATATACCAAGGCCTTCAAAATAACTTCGTAATCTGATCTTTGATAGCCTTCAACCAGCTGATACAGACTCACTTAAAACGCCATCATATTTTTATCTTTAATCAGGGACCATCTGCTCAATTTAAGGGCTTCCTAAATTCCTCCAACGAAACAGTTGTCTATTATATAGCCCTGCAATGTGGTTTCAACTTATGAAAGGCAAGGATTGGAGCCACCAGAATTTCTCAAAGGCGTTATAAGCTTCCATTTAACCACAGTATCCAATCGACAGAATTTACGTTAAAACAATGATATCATACTTAACTTCTTTATGTATAAACCTATTTATTACTTTATCAATCCATACCAGTAGCTGGTTTCGAAACCGCAGTCGTGCTTAAGATGCGGGCCCAACCGGTGTTCCGCCTCGACAATTTTCTTTCCGTAGGTACAACCAGCTATCTATCCATTGCTAAATAAAGTACTTGTCTAACTTACGCCACTACCTGATCACAATCATATAATAACCCTCAATTACGTACTTTATCGTTCAAAATCACGATTTTACGATATAATTGGCCATTATCCCTCACGGTAGCCCTGCACGGTACAAGTTTGGCGACATTGCGCGAGAGCATAAATCTCGCGCACCGGCCTGCGATTGTTCTCACATAATCGTCGCATGATAAATTATAGTTTTTCAGTGGATCGATTCAATGAACTTAAACGGGAAGTGCTCGGTTTTTGTTTTAGTACGTAATAAATTGATTGTATCGGTACAAGAACGTTTTGTTCACCGTTATACGTAATTCATTATGACTTAACTTGAGTTTTTTTTCGTGTTTAACGGTACTTTTATGGTAAGGTTATTAATTTATATGAATGATTGACAGGTTCTTTGTTTTTATTGAAGGCTTATTATTCAGACAATAAATTAGCCTTTTGAATTTCCTATAATTTTCTAAATGAAAGCCCGTTATCACAAACCGTTTCGCAAAACGCATAATCTCGTACGTTTAACAGTTAAACATTTCCAAGTTACAAAGTTGACGTCGTTTCAAATGTAAAAGCTGCTCATTATTGACTTCGAAATTATAGCTTCGCATTGAAAATTAAAGAAACGACTTATTCAAACAATGCAGCAGGTGTGAGACACGTCCGTTGTCGACAATAATTACAGTTCGACTGAATACCAAGCGGCTGATGTTCGATTCATTTTGAATATGGAACAAAAAGCCGACCAATCGGCAAGCTGGCGTTCGGCTCGTGCGCGTCGTAAGGAGTTTTTTTTGAAACGTTCCTATTTTGATATTGTGTTTCGAACCTTTTTTATAGTTTGAGTTAAGTATGCTGTACTTTTTACGGTTGTTCGCAGTTGCTCCTGTCAGTTGATTGATTTTCACGACAGGTGCGTGGCGGAACAACATTTTAATTGTTACGAGGTCCGTGATGGCTAGGGGTAGATTTCTGTTGTCGATTAAAGTATGTGATAATTTGGTAGAATTTAAAGGGGAACCCTTTATATTTTTTTCTTATTAAAATGTACCTTAAATGTGCCTCCTAGAAATGCCTTCAAACTTTTTATTGCGTTTTTTCATAGACGGTTATCTGCTTATATAAAAGATTATTTTAGGAAATAGATCTGTATATGATTCTGTACTCAGTACGTTACACCTATTTATTTTCACACGACCACACACAAGTATCTTTGTAGGTGTCACAACTTGTACACAACAGTTGGTCAAACATTTGAACTAGTTCAAAAATGTGGGGAGAAGCCCTACAAATATTTGATTCAACGTGGGAACGCAACCGCATTTTAGGGAGCTACATTTTTCTGGTGTAGATGTTATAACATACCTACTTGCTTGTATTATTGAGATTTTAATTGATAAATATTTTCAGTATATCATTAGCAACTTAATAATTCATATTCACAACCAAAAAACTAGAAAAAACTTCAAAAATGGAGAGCATATTGGAATGGCAATGCTTATCCTTTTTCCAAAGTCTTATTATTAATTTAAATGGATATATAACATGCACCACACTTAAAACATTCAAGTTGTCACCTGTCCCATAATATTATATAATTTAAATAATTTTCCTCCTACAAATATCACAGTTTACTCCTACATTACAATATGAGATAACAACGTAATAACATTTCCCGGAACTGTTAAATAAGAACATTATCAATACCTGTTGAGTGGTTCTCGAGATTAGCATGCGTACTGGATATTTGGAAGCGTTGGATTTAGTTTGGCGGGGCGCCACTTTATCGCTCTTTTTAGAATTCAGTAACTACTATGTAGCATTAGGTACTTACCTTATTTTCCGTAACTTAAAGGACTTGATACAAAGTAGGTTATGTAACTAGAGGCGTACTGTGGCTTGGCTTGTCTTGCATTATATGACACAGGATCCAACGAAGATGGTGACTTTCGGTTTATACACACAACATTCTGAACATTCAACATTTGATACATTTAAACAAAATCCTTGCAGATAACAAAATACCTACATGGTTTTTTATCGCCACCTGATAGATCTCTCTGTGTTAAAAAACCGGTGAATTACTTTCAGAGTTTTTCTTGTCAAAGAATTTTCATTATTTTAAACGGTCACAGATATTGTGTCCATTCTGAATTAAACACTACTAATACCCGTATAATTTACAAATCCTGCCTCCCCACGACCAAGCGCAATAACAATAATTTACTCTCCTGCTTCTAATACTAAATCTATGCTATTAAGTGCATTACAGAATTCACCATTATTTCTCGGTAAATGCTGTTATCTTAAGGACATAAATCATATTGTTTCGTAAGTAAATTACCATGTTTGTTATGTAAATTTGGCGACAAGGATAAGCTATGGGGTTTTGTGACTTTGTAATGGTATGGCGTTTAAGATTGAATGTTAGGCTTATCTTTTTGGAATTATTGTGGTTGTTGATTCCCACGGATAGGTCTACTCTGTAATATTATGTCATTCCTCAAGTATCCTAGTTATCCTAAATTCTTCGTTAAGTATACTATAGATATACAATAAAGTTGGTTTTAAGTAGTAAACTTAGTAGAGAGAAATACATTATGTTCGCAATTGCAAACAAGACTAGATCGTGGACTACTCTGGACAAAAAGTAAGCTTCAGTCTTCCTCGATAAAAGGGCTACTTTTTAAATCCCTACAGTAGTTCCCGAGACTAGTGCGTTAAAAAAACTGTTCAGCTTTAAAATATTAGAATATACCTACTTTTTATGTGCTTTAAAGTTCTTCCGTAAAAAAAGATGCCAGTGACTCCAATTAAAACAGCCAGTACTGTAAAATTCGTTGCATTTTATTTCTTCATTTACAAACGGTATTTAACTATCATAAGTTATGTCAGTTTACATATGTACTAGTATATTCCTGACAACAATAGAACAAGGAGGTAGTTACACGGAATGTTGCTAGATGTGGCATGTTACGAAATGTGGTCTAACAGCTTCTGTTATTAAGCCTGTTTGTTAATTAAGTGGATTCATGATTGGCTTGTTATGTTAAGATTTTGTGCAGTAATTTGCTGGCAAAATACTACACTAGCTTCTGCCAGTGGTCTCACCCGCAAGCCGAGGGACGCTCTCCACGAACTAGGATAAAAAGCCATTATCCTTCCTCTATAAATGGGCTATCTAACACTGAAAGAATTTTTCAAATCGGATTTGTAGTTCCTGAGATTAGCGCGTTCAAGTAAACAAACTCTTCAGCTTTATAATTATAATATTAGTATAGATTACTTTGTAAAACTATGTACTTTTCTTCTTCAAACCACTCGAGCACAAATGTTAGAGGAGAAAAAAGTGTATAGTAAAAAATCTGTAAAACTGGTCTCACAATTATTTATTTTCAAACCATTACAAGTTTTTTAATTTATGGTAACACTAAGTCTTTTCGTATTTGCTATAGCTAAAACTAAGTTGATACATTCTACCACCATTGTTTCACTATGACGATTGCTAATGTACCAAGCCAAGAACCAATTAAAGCGGTATTACTTTTGGCAATACGCCAAAGTAGTCTGCAGTTAGACTAAAAACTTTTTCTTAGCCTTGCCAAATGCATAAAACTGCCCCAAGTGTCTTTAGTCTTCAAAAAACTAAAACTAGGTAACTATATTTAAGCGAATTCTCAAAAAAGGAGGAAGTTCTAATCAGTTATTTTTTGTTTTTCTCTGATTTTGATTCTTTAACTTAATTAAATGAAGACTAGAATTCTTTGTTCTTTGTGAGGGATAATAAGTTAGATAAGTCAAAAGTATGGTCTATAATTTATTCGCTGACCGTCGAAGTAAACTTCTGTTTACCATATAATTATGATGGTAGAGACAATTTCACAATAGCAACAAACCTTTTTATTGCGTCTACCTATTGCCAAGTTTTTTTTCAAGCAACAAAAACACGGAACAAATTCCCCAACCTCATCCAGAACTGCTAACTTAGCGTGCATGAACGCACGCACTTGACCCTTTCTGACTTGACACTTGAGCACGTGCGGACCTCTGCCGAGTCACAAGGAGGTATGTACCTCCATAGACTCTTGTAAATTAGACGCACTATATCATAGAGGTTAGTTGGGTAATATTTAAAGCTGGTTACCATGTTGTGATTGTTAGCAGTCAAAGTTAAAAAAAAAACGTGGAATTCTTGCAGAATAGAATAGCTCTTATTTGCTTAGAATGAAATGCAATGCAAATTAAGGTGAATTCAGGAAGACGTATCTTGTTATTATGATAATTTAAGATTCTCTAATGTCTACAATTGACATATTTATAGGTCCTACCAATTGGCAACTTCATTGGGGTCAGCTTGCGGTTTAACTAGATGCAACTGAAAATCAATAAATTACACTTACAGCAATTGCTTTTAAGAAGCCTGTAACTACTTATTGTAGTGATCAATATTGCTTTCAATGTGTCTAAGCCAATCGACCATTTTGAATTAATCTTAAAGAGCACCTAAATTCCAGTCTCATAAAAAAAGCAATACAAAAATCAAATTCATTTATTTATATCAAAACACAGCTAATTTTATCTCTACCGGTACTTAGCCTAATACGACAAAATTAGTTACATTACACATACGAAACTAAACATAATATCACAAAAATAACACTACTAAAGTTTTAAATTAGGTACTACTAATAATATATTTGGCTTTTGGGAACTAATACAGCGAACAAGTAAATAAATCGACCCTAATCGCCACTGTGTTGAGCGTGCGCAAGGCTTAACGATACTTTCTTTTTTCATAATAAGTTATTATGAAAATCACACAAAATAAAACTCATAAGCAAAATGTTTTACGTTTTAAAATAAATACACCTACTGGAAACTTTAACATTTTCCTCTTTCATTTTTTTTTCTTTTTCATTTTTTAACGATTCCCAAGAACACTTAAATACTTCAATATTTTATTCCGTCGCCTCTGAGTTGTTATTCCAAATATTCGACATTTATTAATCGTGATTCTTTTCAGTTCGTGATTCGAAGTGAAATCGAAGCTTCATCTCACACGACTCGAATAAAACGATCGAATAAAAATATTGGGTCGTTCGTCGTTTCGCCCCACAAACGATTGGCACCGCGGTGCCAATCGACGAAGTACAGTTTTTGAATGGGTCGATTGGCACCACAGTTTTGGTTTTTGTTTTATTCGGGGCGAATGGCCCAAGGTATCTTAAGCATAGGTCGATTCGCACCACGCAGTAAAACATTTGGTTAACTCATTTCAAATATCGTCAATTCCAATTATTTATTTGTACAGTCGATACGAAAATTGACATCATCTACCAGGAGAGCAGAAGTGTAAATGTGAGTGAATTGTGTAAAACTCTAGGAATATTAACAGTTGGGAAAACTCGGCCTGAAAAGCATGGGCCAGATTACCATGAGAAGAAAGTAACGTAGGTAAATTGACCCACTGAAATGCTTTTCCTGAAATCTGGTAGTTGTGAAAATTTTCACAGCTCAAAATCGTCAAATATAAGTAGTAATTATGTAAACTCATTTATATATATATATATTTTTACGTTCCTGGCTGAGTGGTCTAATTTACTATATTCGTTTCATCCATGTTGTACATTATAGCACATGTAGGTGGGCACTCCGTTATATTCTATTATAAATAATTGGAGGCTATTTTTCTTTTCATTAAATTCATTACGCTTGAGTTAGTTAAGGTATGTAGAGGCTGCATATTGTATAATGTAATACATATTGCACACAAATGTATATATAATCAATTGTTGAAAGGTTCTTCTAACCTACAGATGGACATGTGTTGCTGGGGAGTTTGTTGCTCCACTTCTTCATCCCAGCAAAAACATAGTGTTTGTATGAAAATTATGAAAAAGATCTAAGTCTTTTTGCCTCCTGAGAATTTTGAGCTGTGAAAAATTTCACAACTACCAGATTTCATGAAATTAAGTCCTAATGGGTGCTTATGCTAACTTCGAAAATATTCTGAATAACTAGCTTAAGCCCTCTTAAGCTAGTTATTCAGAATATTTTTATCAAGTATTTTTTTATATTTACTTCAAGTATTTTATGCTGTCCTGGTACATCGTAAGATGAAACTCAGATACAAAAATGCATTTTTTTCGGTTTTGAAGTATGGATAAAACTTCAGTAGGTAATGATACTACACGGAAAATGTTATAATAAAAACTGCTTATCTCCTCTGACTACAATCACAATTTCAAAAAAAGAACTGTTTCATATTGTGGGGCGAATCGACCCATTCCAAATGTGTAGTTCGTCGATTGGCACCGCGGGGCGAATCGACCCATTCAAAAATTGTACTTCGTCGATTGGCACCGCGGTGCCAATCGCTTGTGGGGCGAAACGACGAACGACCCAAAATATTATTCGATTCTAAGAGTATCCACACACTGTAGACTAAATAGTCGGCCGACAGTTGGCCCGATGTTTGGCAACTTTTTTTATAAAGGTAATCTTGATTCCTGTCACAGTTTTCAGGCGGTGTGACACCAGCTGGATACCTGGTCTTTGTAATGTCAAAGTCAAATCATTTATTTCATTTAGGCATTTGCCAGCATTTATGAACGTCAAAAGTATAACTAAATTTGATTCTAGCTGCCCATTCCAAAAGTAGCTTCCTATGGAGAAGAACGTGCAAGAAACTCCATGGTAACTCTTTAAAAAAAACGTGGTATTACAGTTTGTATTTATTGATACAAGCAATAACAGCACATATGAGAATAAAATGACAATTAAAATGCTACATGGTATTCACACTTACAAATCAGTGTATTGTATTTTGACACTTTACAGACAATTAATCAAATGTGCGTACCATCTTCATACTGATTTATGAGTCCCAAATAAAGTATCGGCCGACTAAAAGTTTGCAGTGTGCGGCTAAAGCTAAATGTCGAGACACAATCAAGAGATGATATCGCGAATTTATTTGATACTCGTATTTCCTGCGGTTTTCAATGGAAATGTTTTTTCTGGTTATTTATGGGATTTTTTATGGTGTATTTTTAGTGTTTGGTCGGTGAAGATTTGATAGGTTTCAGTGAAGCGAGTTGTTTGTTTTCTTAACCATTGCATCTTAATTTATTATAAGTATTATATTATTTTATTTAAAAATAAACTGTAACCATTCTGAGTAAAGAACTAGTGAAACTAATTTACTGAAATTCATTTTATTTACGCCATTTAGAGTTTTTTAGGACACCGTGTATGTATTTTTAACTTAAAATATTTACCATGTTGACACACTAAAGTCAATAAAGTCCTATTAACATTAAGTTACCAATTTGCAACTTTGTATACCACTATCGAATTTAAGTGTTACCAATAACAAAAAAAAATCTGCAATAAACTTCATTCAACTTCTTGGAAACGGGAATCGATTGGATTTTTTATAAGAAAAAGTTTGTATTTCCTTATATTTATGTATAATGCCTCATAATGTTGCCAGATGTAAAATAAAAATGAACATAATTTATTGGCGCTTCGGCTTGTGTAGATTTGGACAATCGATATGCAATCGTTTCGAATCTTTAACGATTTGAAAGAATCGAGAAATAAGACGAGACTCAGGTCTTTATCTCACTTTGAAAGTCCCTTGGACTTTATAGGAGATTAATTTTACTCTGTTCAACTAATCATAGCATTTATAGTCTAAGAACTAATTTCTACATAGGTCGTAACCAACCAATTACTGTACTCATCCTGATTTACAGACATAAAGACTTCGTAGTAAGATCATAAATTTTAAATTTATCATTCGTTTATAGTTCTTGTATTACAAGACGCACTCAAGACTGGCCACTAATGTATGAATAATAAAAGTGATAATGTAGAAAAAAGCATTAAAACGCATGCGTCCGGGAGGTACCGATAACATCGGGACAGGGACATCGGTGCACGCGCAAGTGGCCGTGTAATTATGTTATTCGTGCAGACGAGGCAGTCAATTGATTTTTTTGCTGTGTAGAAAGCAGTTTGCGTGGAAAGCAATTTCTATTACGAAGAAAGAATTAATTTTCTTTAGATCGTTAATGTTAGGAATGTGTTATGATGACGAGCTGGATGGAATATGTCAATAATTATTGTACGTTTAAACTGAGGCTTGATACATGTGATAAGTAATTATATTGTTATATGGAACTGTTATATGAACGGTTTTTTTTTAAACTTTAAAGTTAAAGTCTCTTTTAATCATATATAAAAATTAAAGGAATATTAATTCACATCTGAATACAATACTGTTACTATAGTTTAAAGATTCGTCTTACAATTTCGATCTTACAGCTATACGAAATATATCCACACAAATATGATATTACTACGGATATACACACGCAAAAAATATTGCATTCGCAACAGAAAGTACACGTAGGCATAAAAAGTGATCTTATTACAGTGTCGCGTCTGAAACAATTTTGTAGTAATTGAACATTTTTTCCAGTGCGTTGTCACACTGCCGGTTTATTTTGAGATATTATTCGGATATTTTTACACTGTAACTGCGTTCTTCTTGTATGACGTTTGTTGTAGTTTGCAATGTGCTGACGTCTGTGGAGTGTCTTATTATATTACAGATTATATTATGTAGTAGATATGTTAGAAGCTTTGATTACATTATTATGTTGAGTTTGCAATATTTATTTTTTATTGTATTAGTTATTATTGTTTAGTTGAACATTGCATTTGGCTTATTTATTGAGTATCAAAGTTTTACGAGTAACATTTAAACGAGTAATTTACGAGTGACATCAATAAAATTAAGAGGATTGTACTTATAGAGAATTTTTATTTCACTGTTTAGCAGGTATTATTCATAATAATTTTTGAGAAAGTCCTGATTGTGTTTGAACACTTTGTATGTTTTTAATTCAGAAAAGTAAGTAACAAGGAATATTACAAGCAATCTCGTACCTTTCTGAAACCCAACCATTTTTTAACCCTTATCTCAAGTTTCCCCAACCCGCAAAATAACCAGTTATTTATCTAACATAACAAAAAAATTCACGACATCAACAAGTTAGAACACAAGATCACTTTGTTCAGCACTTAGCGTTTATCTCACAAGTGATGTGATAAATTAGACCGCGGTCTTAATGGCCCCGCTGAAGGCATTCGCGGTTTTAGAAAACCCAGACGGAAGACTAAATAATCGGCTCACAGTTGATCCGACGGTTTTTTTAGCCCGAATTGTCGCAGTGCTGGGCAAAGTTCTTTCCATTTTGTCTCCACACCTCTCGATCTTTTGAGTGTTCACACCAATCAGGGTTGTAGGCGACGCGACGGTTGGTATTTTTTTAAAGGAAATCTTGCTTCTAATCATAGGTTTTTCGTACAATAGAATAGGATGTATGATTACATCCAATCATAGTTAGTCGGCCTGATAAGTAGCTGATCTTTGTAATTTCATATTCATACTGATTTATGACCTCAAACTATCGGCCGACTGAAAGTTTGCAGTTTGTAGGGTGAAAATTGCGAACGCATACGACTTGTACGCATGCGCGTATCTAATGCTCTTACCATTTTATGGGCATTGTAAAATTGTCGTTTAATGACTTTTTTATATGTATCGTGGTATAGATTACTGAGTTTTAGTCTAGGTACAAATGAGACGGAATAGAATGATCTTGATACTTTAAATATTTATTTTATATTTTCTATTTGAAATTCTCCCTCATCATCTGCCTAGACTTTTTCACAACTATGTTGGGGTCGGCTTCCAGTCTAACCAGATGCAGCTCAGTACCAGTATCTTACCTGGAACGATTGCCTATCTGACCTCCTCAACCCACTTACCCAGGCAACCCGATACCCCTCGGTAAGACTAACAGTTTGACTGTTGCAAAAAGGGTGAATGAATTTATCACACAAAATGGGCAAGTACCTACGTTTGAAAAAAAAATTACTCAGGCTCAAATAGTTTTAAAGCTATCTTAGACCAGATAATGGCAAGATAATATTTAATTAACGCTCATAGCTATCTTAGAGTGTTGGGATAACTTAATCTAGAACTTAGGACTCGTTTCAGATGTTAGCAAGTATTTGCATTAATTACAACTAAGTTTACTGCAAATAGGTTTTGTTAAACTGCTCTATTTTCTTAGTTATTTCCATTTTTATTGATCAGGTTGCTTGAAGAAATCTATTTAAGATACAGTTAGAAATGTTAGGGTTATTTTTATTCAATATTTTTTTTAATATAAATAACTTCTGATTAAGTTTTTACGCTATATATAGACAAAACATCAACATACTTTAATCTGTCTTTCTTTAATACATTTTCAACTTTATCTCAATACTGAAAGTTCCATTGGAAAAATGACAGATTCGGGAAGATTAACCTGTAGAAATATTGGTAATAAACTCCCATTCGCCATTGAAATACTGTATTATTACATGTATTTACTTAGTGCTTACACACCGATTGACGTCACATGTCAGTGGTGGCCATAGCTGAAAACCAGCGCCGCGACTCTGTTTCGGATAGGGTCGCTGCATATGCTGAGCGAGGGCCATTTCGCGTGATTGTGACGCATATTTTCCTTTCACCATATTCCTCTGTTCTTCTATTTTATTCTTGTTTTGTTTTTGTTTGATTTTATATGTATATTCGTTTATGTTTGTGCGTCACGAACGCGAATAAATGTTTTTTGATTTGATTTGATTTGATTTATTATTCATGATTAATATGGGAAAAATTTAATCCGATCAAGGAACATTGTTTCCCAAGAACACAGCTGAAACTACGTAAAACAGATAGTCAAATAAACGCGTAACATTATTACAAAAGTTCTTAAAAAAGCATACTTGACGAAATTCCTCCAACCTATTGCTACACTTGCGTTCAAACATATTTACCCAGGTGTTGTGGTTCCCAGTTACTTCATAGTGTCCCGTTACACTTCCACCATTTATAATGGGACACCATATTATTGTTGACCACACTTTAACGACTTCTTGGGATTGTGTGCACTTTATAGTCATAGAGTGACCACAATAAAAATAAGACTTTTCGGAATGGTTTAATTAGGTTAACATTCTTTGATTCTAGATAAGCAGAATTTATTAGTGGTTTGTTTTTCTACCATTTCTCAAGCGAAAACCACACTCGTTTAAGCTAATAAATATACCACAGCTAATAGCCAACACGTTTTTAGGATGAAGTTTGGTCTACAAAAATTTACAAACACAAACCACTTGATACTAAAATGGCTTAGCCATATCTTAAAATCGACTTATTTGCACTAATTTATTTTCCGTCCTACAGATTCTGTTACCACTCAACTACGTACCTACCTATAGAAAAAAAAAAAACTTCTTACATTATAAGTTCACACCTCATAACACTACAAACTTAACTTATGCATGTCTTCATAACCGGAGCCCCTCAGCTCGTAACTTAGCCACTTGTAAGCAAACGCCCACTTCACCATACTAACCCATTTCTTGGCGTTTACTACGCGTGGGCTAAGGTGCTGATAAGCTCACCTCGTTTTGAAATCACCATAGTTTTGCATAACTGTTGTAAAATTGGTTTAGCTCTTTCTTTGCTTTTTATATGTGTGCTTTCTTTAACCCGACTGCGGAAAGAGAGCTGTGTTTCCAAAAGATTGTGTTTTGAGACGTTTTTGTTTATATCAGTCAGGTCGCAGATCTGGTGTGATTTCCGAAAACATTGAATTGTGGGTTGCTAAGGTCATGAAAATATACACATACTCCTAATTAGGAACGTAAGACATAATTTGAGGGAAATACATGTTTACTTACGCCTAGTTCTTACGCCGTTCCTATTCTTGAAAGAATACAATCCGCTGGGCTCTAGGAAATCACTATATAACGAAAAAGACACACTTGTCACACGTATAATTTTTTATCAATGCCATCAATACTTATCTCTTCCCATTATTAATTAAACTTATTAGAAATGTGAAAGGAACTCTATTTGTTGGGAATTCACACCAAAAATTCTGAAGCGACCAGAATAAAGATAGTTTCAAAGTCTAAGAGAGGGTATAGGCTCCTTTTTATCCAGATGCCGTAAGAAGTTCCCCCGTTAGTCAGCTGGTAGGCATCTCATAAGAAGTGAATTGTATCTATAGTTTCACACTTATAACTAACAGATAAGTGTTAACTGACGGAAACAGATAGACCGGCACGTAGTTGAGACGGATGCAATTTGTAAGTTAAACTGCAAATGTGAAGTAAACTTGCCTACATTTGCGTAATTGACACTGTTTTAGATAACAGTGTTTTGACGTTTACAATGTTTACTACCGGCTTTTCATCCATGTCATAAGAAAACCTAAATAAAATGTCTCCAGAGTTCGTACATATCGTATAACTTCATCTCATAATTTCAGAAACTGATTTTCATATTAATAATCCCCTTCCTATCTAACCTTTTCAAACCTTCTTTTAGAACCAAAAGATTATAATAATAATAAACTTGTTTATTAATGGCAACTAGGCCCAAACTGTGTTAGTAACAATAAAACTTAGAATTATGTTAGTAAAAGAAAAAAGAAAAAGCGACAATATATCAAATTACGGTCTTCTGACCAGCACTTTCATTACATGAGACAACCAAGGATCGTCATACTTCTCAGATAATGTCAATCAAAAAAAAAAAAAAATCAAAAATGTTTTATTTCGTTATTACACGATTTAACAGTGTTATACAGTGGGTGGCGCCTCCTTTTAAGCATATAGATGCCTGTGCCAGCAGGCGCCGCTCTTTTATATCTTACAATTTTAATAATTAATTAATAACTTAAAACTAGATAATTTTAATATTTGGTATGTGTGTGTGTGTGTGTGTGTGTAAGTGGTGTGTGTGTGTATGTATGTAGTGTGAGTGTGTGTGTGTGTGTGTGTGTGTGTGTAGTTCACATTACATTTAATAAAAGATTTTCCACTTCATCATAGCTTAAATTGTTAATCCATTTTGTCAGTAAAGATTTACATTCTTTAAAAGGTTTGGTATGAATGTCTATTTGTTTATTTATTTTGTTGTATAGGGTAGATGAGCGTTTGTCGTACTGAATGTTAGCGAATTCTGTTTTTACAAATGGGATGCAGGCAACATTGTGTTTTTTCCTTCTTCTGGCTGATATATCGGAAGTTAATGGTATGGTTTTATGTTTTTTTAGTACTAAGTGTATGATATATAATTTACGAACTGATAATAAATTGCAAATTTGGTATAGCTCATAAGTGGGAAAGGTCCTTTTTTTGAAGTACATTACTTTTATTAATGTCCGTTGCGCTCTTTCAAGGTCAAGAAAACGTGTTTTTCGGGCTCCTCCCCATAATGTTTTCGGTATGTTGTTCGAACTAGACCGCGCTCTGGACAGTGTGGAATAGATCTTCTTTCTCATTATCGCGTGAAAATCGTCAGTATGCGTAGAGGCAAACATACCTGACGCACTACAGAAACGCGACAGTCCCAACAACATCCTGAAACAGTTATTATACTGCACACGCAGGGCGTCAAGCGATCGTTTAGTACGTCTCATCCACAGGCTGCTCGTGTAGAAGGATTGGCAGTAAGATTTAAATAGTGTAATTTTAACCTCCTTACTACAACGAGCGAACCTGTGAATCAACATGTTATCATTATGTTGCACAAAATATTTACAAAACAGGTGATGGTCTAGTGTTCGTTTTACCTAGTTAAATGGTACACAGCCCCCTTAATCTGAAACGGACGGTCTGCCATCGATAAGACAGCAGCGAAGTCTAGTTTTTATAAGATAAACAACAATGAAAATCCTCCGATTAATTCAGTAAGTAGGTATGACCAAATTTCATTACTATCTATGTATGTTTTCATTGCATTTCCGTACTACCATGAATTAAAACAACATGCACTCACTACACCGTTAGCCAATCAAAGCTAACTAGAATCGTATTTATAAATGTTTCGGTGAACCCTTTGTTTAGTCATAGTCCGCAAATAATGCACAACATTGTTCTAACGTGGGCGATATAAATAACATTGCGTATCTTGTACTATTACAGTAAATATTTTTATACTAATCTACACTTATACAGGGTGTTTGGCGCATGGACCGACACAATTTTTTGGGGGATTCGTGAGGCCATGTACTAGTTTTCACTCATAGACCCAATGTCCTATATGTCACTGTATTCGAGATACGATTTTTTTTGTTTGTTTTTAAAAATTACCGGAACTATCACCTTTAAAACGCTATAACTTTTCAGTCTGTTGTCGAATTTACACCAAATCACTTTCATTGCGTTCTCTGATGTATTATTATTCCAAATAAAACATAAATTCATAGCACTAGATGGAAAAAAAATACTTGTTGAGCTTCCAAAGTCTTAAAAATGAAAAAACGTATGAAAAATGTCAAATTCAAAATTAATTATAAAAAAAAGTAAAAGCTTTTATGAACTTCATTTAATAAAAAAAAAATGCCTACTTAATACCCTTTCCAACGATATGCCACATGGGTGTGAAATCATTAATAATGTCGTCACAAACCTAAAGGTACACATTAACCAGTGCCAGGGTAATGAAAACACAAAAATGTTTTAAAATGTTTTAATTAAATTTAAGTTATAAATTATGTTCAAAATGACTGCCTCTGTTGCGAATGCATGCACGGCATCTTTTTCTAATTTCTACAGTCGTCGTCCTCAGTCGCATTTCTGCTTTCATAATTTCAAAGGCGCAATTTATTCTTTCGATTAAAATTTCTCTTGTGGGTACTTCAGTCGCATACACAATTTCTTTTGCACGGCCCCAGACATAAAAATCCAAGGGCGTCAGGTCTGGTGAACGTGCAGGCCAAGGAATTGGGCCGCCTCTTCCGATCCATGAATTTGGAAAACAGTTGTCCAAATGTTCTCGCACGTCTCGCTGGTAATGTGCTGGACAGCCATCATTTTGGAAAATAATTGGTTCTCCATCTAATACTGGTAATACCAATTCAGGTAAATCTTCGAGTAAAAAATTCAAATAATTTTCTCCGGTCAGGCGCTCTGGTAAGAAATGTGGACCGATCAGGTGTCTTCCAATAACCCCCGCCCAAACGTTTACACTAAACTTAGTTTGAAAGGAACTTTGTCTTTTCTTGCGGGGATTTTGTCTTTTTTGCGCCCAATGGTGAAGGTTGTGGAGATTCACAATTCCCTCGTGATTAAAATTGGATTCATCAGTCCACAAAATTCTTTTTAAAAAATTTGTATCATCTACGTCCGTATGCATCATAAATCGGCAAAAATCGAGCCGTCTCCTGTGATCATCATCTATGAGACCTAGAACAATCCATTAAAGACTGGTAAAAATTCACTTTTTGAATGGCAAAAACTAACATAAATTTAAAAGATAAAATTAGAAAAAATAAAAGTTACTAGGTATTTATTTGAAAAACGAACCAGTAAAGCTACAAGGATATTTGTAAACGTTTAAAATAAGTGTATGGTTAAAACCATTTTAAAATACAAGTTTTTTGGGTGCAAAATTTCAGCACAATAAGGTCGAAGATAACTGGTTCAAAATTTAGTTTTACGATTTCGCCTGATAAAATAAATAAAGTACTTAACGTACCTTGAACAGAAGTGTAGTGATACGCATGCTTTCCATTTTCCCGAAGAACTGACCAAACTTTCCAAACCGACAAGTGAAGTCTTTCAGCTACAACTCGAATACTTGTCGTTGGATCCTCATCAAAAGCTTGCAAAATGCTTTCATCAATTACAACATTATGTTGCCTCACATTAACGCGAGGCTCTTGGAAATTTATGTTTCCAGTCTCCCTCAGACGTCGATAGGTTGTAGCAAACGTCTCGTGGTGTGGTATACGCCGGTTAGGATAACGCTGCTGGTAAATTCTACGCGCTTCACGAGCGTTACAATTAGCGCTGCCATATGCCAACAACATGTCAGCATACTCTTCGTTGCTGAAGTTAGGCATTGTAACAAGCACGGTGAATACACCAACAGTTTAACAGAAAAGTTCAACAAACAAAACTTAACAAAAACAAACTTTAACAAAAAACAACGAAATAGGAAAACGTGAAATACACGGACACTTCCGATAGCAGAGATAGTCAAATCTCGACTAAACAAGGATCACATAACAAACTCCAACCCAATGATAGACAAAGACAAGAGATATTTTTCATGCGTAAGAAAGAGACAGGCAGTTTACCTGCCAATTACCTGCTTACCATTGTTCTATCAAACGGGTTCGTTGTTAGAGACGTTAGAGTGCGTGTTCGTTCCTGCTCTGATTTTGACGACATTATTAATGATTTCACACCCATGTGGCATATCGTTGGAAAGGGTATTAAGTAGGCAATTTTTTTTTATTAAACGAAGTTCATAAAAGCTTTTACTTTTTTTTATAATTAATTTTGAATTTGACATTTTTCATACGTTTTTTCATTTTTAAGAGTTTGGAAGCTCAACAAGTATTTTTTTTTCCATCTAGTGCTATGAATTTATGTTTTATTTGGAATAATAATACATCAGAGAACGCAATGAAAGTGATTTGGTGTAAATTCGACAACAGACTGAAAAGTTATAGCGTTTTAAAGGTGATAGTTCCGGTAATTTTTAAAAACAAACAAAAAAAATCGTATCTCGAATACAGTGACATATAGGACATTGGGTCTATGAGTGAAAACTAGTACATGGCCTCACGAATCCCCCAAAAATTTTTGTCGGTCCATGCGCCAAACACCCTGTATAAAGGTTCAAAATCTCCCTTTTTGTACTACGATACCAGATGCAGCTGCAGCCTATCTGCTACTACTCTTCCTCAACCAAGTTACCCGGGCAACCCAATACACCTTGATAAGATTGGTTGCCAGACTTTTTGGCTTCTGACTACCTGTTTATGTACTTGGTAGACACTGTTAAAAACTTTTAGTGAGTTATTAGAAGAATAAATAATGGCCTGTTTTATGAAAGTCTGGTCGATCACAATTATGACGTCATATAAAACAACACCAGAACAACATAGAGATAGTTATAATTCCTTGATGTTCGTGATACGTGTACGGTAACAGTTGCATAAGATTTACCTATGTAATGTATGTATGTTACGTGGTAACATTTAGATGCAGCTCAGGCATGTAAACGGGACCAATAACGTAATTCCAAGTGTACCAACAACTTAAACGTCAGTTTTCGTAAAACAACTGTTTGTTTACCATGAATTTTGATGTTCAACTTTGAAAGTAAACAGTGTTTTGAGAAAGACGTAGGTACGTTTATGTTGTCATTGAAAATGGGCCTAAAGATGTTTGCAATTTTTGGTCTGCATTTTAGTGAGCCTATAGTATGCATCAGGATCCTGTTAGATAAATAATCATAAAAGTCCTTCTCAAAACACAATAAGATAGCTGAGAGACAGCCACTTTTTGCCCTATTTGCTTATTCCCTTTACCGTAATCAAAGTATCTAAGTTCTCGTCACATACCTCTAATTACATCACATTTGCATTTCTTAATAATGCAATATAATTTCTAAATAACTCCATAGCTTAGTGCCAGTGTAACCGATTAGTCGATAATTTTATGTAATATTGACTTAAACAACTCGTTTTCTTATTGAAGACATTGTAGATATCTTTCGTCGTATATTTGCTGAAGGTAATAAAATAGCATCTGCATTTGTTAGTATGTTTTACTATTATAAGTAAATAAACAGATTTTTTTGTATATGTGTTTAAATATGTAACAATCTGTCACTAATTTGAGTACATGATACACGGACTAATGACCTTATTTTTAGTCATTGCATTGAAAAGTAATGCTTGTTGCGGTCACTACATAGATGGGTGACCTTTTACATTATGCCGAGTTCCTCTGTCTTTCGGATTCGTCCCATTTGATCGTTTTTGACAGTCTCAAGAAAATTTGACAACCAGTCTTAACTTCGTTGTGTATTTTATTTCAAAGAACGTTTCGCAATAACACTTTCAATTATATTTCCGATTTAATATAACAAGAAGTGCAGTAAATAAACCAGTACCTGAGCACCTCACAGCCACAAATTTATCAGCTCAATCTTACCAATCATCTGTTCACTCAACTAAAAATAGTCGCTCTTATCACTGTACCCTACAATCGAGCTCGTCCTATCGTCTGTCATCTGTTCCAATACGGTCTGACGCAGTCTGACGCGGTCTGACGTGTCTGCTTTATCTTTGATCGGCGAGGTGCCCGCGCGCAGCCATTTGCGGAGCTGTGAACCCTGTAGGTCAGGGTTGTCGCTGTGGCAATCGAATTTGTGTCGGTTTTTCCGTGTTCGATTTTGTGCGTGTGATAGAAGTGACGCTATTTATGGAATGTGTCAATTGATGTTGTTTCTTGATTTCTTGACAGATTTTAATTTATTTACATCCTGAAGATTACAATAAATAATAACGATCTTTTAATAAAATCCCTTTTACTAGCAAAATTACTTTCAACGAGCTTTCGCAAAAGTTTTCTACTAGACGAGGCGAGCGATAGGTAGTTAATTTAAGCGTCCACACTAAGTAGGTACCTATATCATAATTATAATCATCAATATTGATCATCCTCTTCGCATAAAATTAATTAACCAAACATCCTTTTTGCCCTTCATACACCACTTAACCCCAACCTTTAATAAATACCTTTAAAAACTAAACGCAACCCATTTAAAAACCAAACACACTTAAATAGTCTAATAGATACCTCTATTAAATCATACTTAAAAGTATTAATATCAATAAACCAGATACAGAATATTATCGTACTTAATAGCCGTATAAAAATACTCGACATACACCTCAATTGCATGTAAGGGCGTTGACCTGCGCACGCGCAATTAGTTCGCAGATAAGTTAAACAGAGCGCTGTTAACATCGTGTAGGCAGAAAGAAAGTTTAGACTAGTTTGTCTTTCTAAGAGGTTTATTTTTAGTTGGGCTTACTGAGTTATATATTTCAATACTTGATCTTCATGTTCAGCTTTACTACAAAAATTTAAACACCCGTTGAACACTTGTCTAAAAAAGTGTGGCTGCAAAACGGACTTTATTTCAACGTCATACTGTTACAGCCTTTTTATCGTCCCACTGCTGGGCACAGGCCTCCTCTCACACGGAGAAGGATTGAGCATTAATCACCTAATGCTCAACGTCATAATCTGTCATTTTTTTAGAGAACACTGCAAACTCTTAGTCGGCCTATAGTTCTTTTGGCCTCATAAATCAGAATGAAGATAAATGGCATTACCACATTACAAAGATTAGGGATATTTAGTCTTTACCAGACTGACTAAACACTTTAACGAGAATCAACATTGTTTTTTAGCAACCATGGACTCAACTGTGCCGACTGTTTCATCTCGAAATGCGAAATCTCTTAAAGTATTTAAAACAGATTTTGATATAAGTGTTCAGTTCTTTCTTCAAGATGCGAACAAACCAGAGGAAACCACTAAGTTATTAATTAAGTACATTATAACATAATTACAACACGCAAAAGGTCATAAGCAATAATATCGCACTCGGAGCCACAAGATACAAGCTGTGCTTAGTTTGTGGCTCAACGGTAACTACCACAATAATATCGCACTCGGAGCCACAAGATACAAGCTGTGCTTTGTTTGTGGCTCAACGGTAACTACCACAATAATATCGCACTCGGAGCCACAAGATACAAGCTGTGCTTTGTTTGTGGCTCAACGGTAACTAGCACAATAATATCGCACTCGGAGCCACAAGATACAAGCTGTGCTTAGTTTGTGGCTCAACGGTAACTAGCACAATAATATCGCACTCGGAGCCACAAGATACAAGCTGTGCTTAGTTTGTGGCTCAACGGTAACTACCACAATAATATCGCACTCGGAGCCATAAGTTACAAGCTGTGCTTAGTTTGTGGCTCAACGGTAACTAGCACAATAATATCGCACTCGGAGCCACAAGATACAAGCTGTGCTTAGTTTGTGGCTCAACGGTAACTAGCACAATAATATCGCACTCGGAGCCACAAGATACAAGCTGTGCTTAGTTTGTGGCTCAACGGTAACTACCACAATAATATCGCACTCGGAGCCACAAGATACAAGCTGTGCTTAGTTTGTGGCTCAACGGTAACTAGCACAATAATATCGCACTCGGAGCCACAAGATACAAGCTGTGCTTAGTTTGTGGCTCAACGGTAACTACCACAATAATATCGCACTCGGAGCCACAAGATACAAGCTGTGCTTAGTTTGTGGCTCAACGGTAACTACCACAATAATATCGCACTCGGAGCCACAAGATACAAGCTGTGCTTAGTTTGTGGCTCAACGGTAATTACCACAATGTAAAGTTGCTTTTTTGACAATAAACATTATTTTATTTATAATTAATTAATTAAATTGGATATGCACTCAAAAATGTTAATCACACTTAAGATTAATTAACAGACCATTAATGCGATTGAACTTTAAAAATTAAAAGGAAATTAAAATAAAGGAGAAAGTACCTTTGAAGTCAATTAATATACTCTTATCATAATTGGGAGAGATATCCCGAATTGATGTTGAAGAAGTGAAAGTTTTCACTGAATTCATCTTTCACGCCTTCATCTGATTATGGGGTCTTAAATATGTTACTTGCTGATTGGGTCCTGATTGGTGGTTTAAAATGAATTTTCAACTGTCTTTACAAAAGAGTACCTACCTAGTACGCTTGAGTAGATACTCTTTACTTACTATGTACCATAGAGTAGCAAGTCTATTTGTTCAAGTGTCAGAATTGTTAGTCGATGTCCTAGTCTCTCCTCTATTGGAAAAGTAAAGAACACAGAATAATACACAACATGCACAGGTTACGGCTATAGCGAGGTGTAACCGACCATATTAAGACTTACTTTAGTTGTATTATCTTATCTTCGGTTAAAACTAGGTATAAAAAGTGGTCTTTTTTATTGAGAATTTCCTCTTTTAATCATTTGCTGCCCTTACCAGCAGTATTCCCTTAGCAATGTTATTTATACAGGAGTTGAAACTCTTGTTTTGCTTAACTTGCTAGAATTATGTATCTGCATATTGTGGCTTATAAAATGTAAATTAAACCTGACATAATACTGCGTTGTTATCTGATTTGAAAAGAAATTGCACTCCATCGTAAAGGTCAGTTGAACCTTTTCAAATAACATTTCTTACGCTTAATCGAATTTTGGGACACGCAACATGCAAAAACTTTTCCGAGAATTATTGGGTTTTAGATATCGTATAACCAACATTACTAGACTATTTTTGAAAAAAAAAGGGCTTCGCATACTTAATTGAGCCTAAATCAAACTGAAAGTAACTGTTCTGTTCTCCACCCGAGTTACAGTTGCATAACCGTATGAAAGGTTACATTGTGATGTATATTAAATACGCTATATTACTGCGTATTACTGCGAAGTTTCTTTGGCCTTATGCAAAATTACGATAAGTTACAGGGCAATAGCAACACTAAAGATGACATATCCAGAAGCTATACCTACATTAGAAGCTACATTTATTTCTCGTTTAAAACCGACCAGATGCTACATAAACCAGTTACATTTATTCCCATGTATAAAACCGATTACCGAATCACACACTGCAAGGCCTTTTATCACAGAAACAAACTGACGAAACCTAGACACATCCAGTTCAACTCCAGTCGCAACAAAAGAATTCTAGATTTTTACATTCAATTGTTATTTCAAAAGGTTATTTTCAACAAATAACCATGATGTGGCTCAGGAAATGAATCGACCGTCATTAGCAACGCTTCATAGAGATTATTTCAGTGGTTAACCATATCCTATGCGGGTCGTTAAAATGAGTTCCGTTGTGTAATTGAAAAAAAAAAAAAAACAAGTGCGATTTGGGCCCGCACATGAAGGGATAAAGATCATTAAATCTGTACAGTTTTAGTTGTATGTAGTTTGCAGATCTCGTCAATTAACTTCACAGATCTGGAGATCTGACTTCATTTTAGAAGTAATTTAGCTATCTTTAACTAGAAATATCAGTCATATTTCGTGTTTAAATCACATTAAGTAATTGCATAGCTACAAATCTAATTTCAGAGGATCACGGTTAATTAGGTAGATATCATCATAAAAATATCGGTTTCGTACTTTTTCAACCGCGTTCCAGCTCCCTCCTGCCACGATAAAATGTATCTTATGAAATTGTTTCTTGGTTAATTGAATTGGTAAACAACATCAGTTCACCTCACAGACTACGTCTTCACAATAACAGTAAGATAAAGTACCATAGCGAATTATTATTTGACAAGATTCTTTTATACCAATGCAATGAACATGTCGGATACACTTGATCGAATGAAATGCATGTCTTCTGTTGACAGGCGTGTGTAAATGCATTGAGTATAGTATGCAGTGCTTTACTGTGGGTTGTAATAAATGTTATGACTGTTTCTTTTTATCGAATGAAACTAGCTTCATTCGTTTATTTTCAGTTAGGGGTAACTGTATATATGGTAGTTTACTCTATTTGGCAAGTATAGTTAGTAAGACTAAGTATTTTACCGGTATCTACGAACTTGGTACTGTAGAGCAGTTAAAAACTCTTTAGTCTTAAGGTTGTATTCATTATACTTTATCCCTTGGTACAGCCATATAAATATGTTCTAATAGAATAAGTTTTTATACGGAAGTTGTCACTTCGCTACCAATCAAAACTAAACCAAAGTTATTCGATGTTTCAATTATAAAATATCCCTGATATCCCGGTACCTACAGTACCTACTCATCTACCTAGCCTTTTTACCCAAGGATACGTAGCAGGTTCGTAGGTACGCCGGTAAAAAACACAAACATATTTCATAAGAGATATGGAATTACTAATACTTGAGATATGGTTAATTTGCTGGTCCACTAATTTCATTAATCATGTATTAAAATTAAATTCACAATAAATTGACATCATAAATAAGTAATCAGTTCTTTTATAATTTGAAAACCTACGTCTTAATTACAAATGGAGCCGAAATAATCAATAATTTAAATTTAAAATGCCTATTAATAAACGATTTACGACATCGATGTCAAACCATCAATCTTAAGCTTAATTGGTCTATTTTGCAAAATAAATCGATTACAATTAAGTCGTTTTATATCGATACTGTTATAAAAAAATCGAGAAAACGCTCGCAGCTACGGGCTAAGCTGTCAATCAGATTAATGGCGTGTCCATGATAATCGTTTGTTGGTATGAGTAAAATAATATAGATAGGTACGCAATTTACCTACTTGTAATATATGAATATTCAGATATTTTCGTCTATTTATAGAATACCAGCCGTTTTACCACGGTTTCACCCGCGTCCCGTAAGAACTACTACCCGTAACATGCCTATGTTACTCCGGAAGAGTGTAGCTTTCAAACAGATAAATATTTTTTCAAATTCAGTTCAGTAGTTTCAGAGCCTTTAGGATGCAAACAAACAAAACAAATCTCCTTTTGTACTACATTATAGATAGAAGTATAGGTATTCAAAGAATTTTATAAAATAAAAGGTTAAAAATGTAACATTCAAACGCTCTTGGCATTACAGGAGTGTACCTCAATGTAAAACATGATTAAATCGACTGAAAGCGATGCCAATTTTATATGCCGAAAAGGCCAATCAGATAATGCTACTAAGGTCGTTTATAGACTGCGACTTTAGCTACTAATACAAAAGCATAAAGTTTTTATTAACTATCTTTAAAAGTCGCAATTCGTGTAGTTGGAAGGCAGATAGAAGTTTGGATTGCTAAAAAAAATACTTGTCTCATTCTGGATATAAAGTGAGGCAACACAAGGACCTTTTGGACTTAAACCTAGCGTTTTCTTCGACCTTAGTGTTCATAGGTAGCTATTTCGAAAAATTCCCCACACTACGTAGATATAGTTAGTCTAAACTAAAACTTAAGCCAAAAGGATAATTTGGGCCCTTTAGACCTATGTAGATATGTAAAGTAAATAAGCGTCAAAATACTTAAACAAAGCGAAATATATTCAGATGTTAGCTCAACTAACTTCAGCGGCAATCAATCGCTCGAGGCTGTTAGTACTTTAAATAGCCTAACCTAGATCTTATGAATCACGGGTTCCTGATTTAAATTAAGACAGCGGGGAATTCTAATGTGTTTTGTTTGAACACACATTCACAACTTACGTTAGTTTGAATTTAGAATTCGCATATCCTTTTTTTTGTATTAAGAATGAAACCTACATGCTTCGTTACTGGGTTATTTGTTTGAATTAATATTTTTAGTAAAAGGAAAAATTACAGTTTGTTTTTTTTGAGATATTGACATACTGGCCCTTTTTACCGCGGTTTCACTAATTACATATGGGAACTACTGCTCGTACCGGGATAAAATAGCCTGTTACCGGGGAAGACTAACTTTCCAACACTGAAAGATTTTTTTATTAGTAAGTAGATTAGTACACCTAGAAGTAAAAATTATATAGATAGACTTCATAAATTATACCCAACTATACTTATATACAATCCTGCATACGAATAACAGTAGACCCATTGCGTGTTTTCAAATGAATTTATAGCAACACTAGTTGAAGCCCGCGGCGTCGTTCATGTATGCCGATGATAAGTACAACGCCAGCTCTAAGGGTGCGTCTACACGGTGCAGGTAGCTTGCGCATGAGGCACATGCGCAGGTTATCATCTCCTATATTCCGAGCCTTTTTCCAACCATGTTGGGGTTGGCTTTCAGTCTAACCGGATGCGGCTGGGTGCCAGTGTTTTACAAGGAGCGACTGCCTATCTGACCTCCTCAACCCAGTTACCCAGGCAACCCAATACCGCTTGGTTAGACTGGTGTAAGACTTACTGGCTTCTGACTACCCGTAACGACTGCCAAGAATGTGCAATGATAGCCTAGACCTACAGTTTGAAGTGCCATCCGAAACGAAGTCATTGGTGCCTAAGATATACCGTGTAGACGCATCCTAAGATACATAATACTAACCCAGGATTCCACTATGAGATAAAGACGGAGCTAGGCAGGTTGTATAGCGCCATTTCTCTCTAACAATCAATTTTGAAAACGTAGTTCTAGGTACCTGTAAGTACTACAGGAAATACATTGGCAGTTTAGCAATTAAAGCGGTTGAAGTTATTTATTCCAATGATTTGTTTTATGGGTATTGTTGTTAATTTACTGTGGTGTTTTTGATTGGGATTAGATTTGTTTATATATAGTTATTGTGTATCTTCTATTCTATAGGTTATAGTTTTAGTATAGGAATCACTTAATGATTGCGGTAAGTATCTAAATCTACATGTTATTTATTTTGAAAGCATGTCGATTAAACATGTTTAGTCCCTCACTATTTTTTATTCAACGTAATGTTTATTACATTTTTTTTTAACCTAAAATCTCAATTTCTCAATCGCAGAAACCCACATAATAATTAATTAAGTGACCACAAAAAACGATTTGTGGTAATTAATTCAAAGTAAACATTCACACAGTATACGTAACTAATTTGTATAAGTTTTTGTATAAAAAGCTGCAATAACTCTGTGGTTAGGAGTGACAAATGAGATGTTGCTGGTTTTAAGACTGACAAAGTTGGTTTATTCAATTTGAAGTGGTGTTGTTATGTAAAAACTCACCTAACACACAGCTTACATTTTCTTTTCCCACAAGATTCAGAAATAGACACACAACCTCTTTCAATCTACCTCATTTAAACGAAGATGCCATAAAACCTTTGCGAACCACATCTGGCTTTCACCGCTTCAAAAGTCTATATTCACGAAGAACTAGTCCAAGGTCTTCACAAATGAGTTTTTCCTTTTGATTTATGTTTTTTTTCTTCTGCGTTGTAGAGCCTTTGTTTCTGAAACCAATTTATCAAAAGTTGAGAAGGTTGAAACTTGAAAAATGGCTGTAATTCCGTAGTCTGACTTGTGGGGCCCCGTTACTGTTAGTCGGCAAATAGGAGGTAAAACGTTGGATGTATGAGCTTGTCGTCTGTTTAATGGTGGCCTATAAAGTATGTTGAAGGAGTTAGTAATGAGGAACGGTATATGAGGAAGGTTAGTCTTATTCGTAGAGGAATTTCGGGAGCTAGCTTGTCATAACTTATAGCGAGAGTGTATTAGAATTTAAAAATAACGACTACATTATGTGGTATGATTGAAATCAAATTACTAGGCTATGAACCTAATAGTTGAGGATTAGTAAAATCCTATTAAAATCCTTTCTATCCTTTAAAATCCTATCCTTTAAAAAATAAGAGTAGAAATAAAAAACGCATAGGTGTGATCGTCTTTCTGGATGCAACTTCAACACTTCTGTATAGCTTGCCCGAATATGCCAGTAAAACTGACTTCTACTACTACAATTAAGGTAATTTGTGCTACTGCACTATTCAATACAAATTATCACTACGCAATGCACTTTTCCAATCTTAGTCCCTAATCAAAACATAAAAGGTTCTCCAACTTAGTTATTACGCAAAAGCCTTTAACAGTTATATCGTGACCTCTACGCTGTGGTCTAAGACGTGACCCAATGTTGAGAAACACATCACGGCTTTGATTTCTATAGAAATGCATTAATGTTTGTTTGTGTTGAATTTTGATTTTTGAGACCGCGTGGGGTCTTGTTTTGTGAATTGCGATGTTAGAAGAATTGTGTTGTTAGATAGTTATTTGGAGAATCAAGACTTTGGCGATTTATGCAGTCTCAAGTTACTTATGTTGTAACTTCTTTATTTAAACTAATATTTCAAACCCGAAGAGTTTGTTTGTTTGCTCGAAAGCACTAATTTCAGAAAATATTAGCCCGGTTTGAAAAAATGTCTTAGTGTTAGTACTTAGCCTGTTTATCGAGGAAAACTATACTTAGGCTATTGCTACATAGCTGGTGGAAGCTACCGCTTTTATAATACCATTAACCAAGGTGATGTCCTCCTAGCCGATTATCGGCTACGGCGGCTGTTCTCATGTAAGGAGATTAGCCAACTACGCAGGACATATTATAGTGCACGAGCATTTGCGCAGACACAGGTGCACTCACTATTCCTTAACTCTCATAGCCCGATGGGACGGTAATCCGACACGACCGGAGAGAGATCAGGCGCAGGACTGACATTTACGTGCTCTCCGATGCACGGGTGTATCAATCACCAGCTTCCAGGCTCCGGGCTGCTTTGTGAAAGTCTTCTAAAACCCACAAAGCGATTTCGGCCCGACTCGGGAATCGAACCCGAGACCTCGTGCTCAGCAGCCGCTCTTGCGACAGCTAGACCAACGAGGCAATTAACCAAGGTGCAAAGTACTTCATACACAGGCACTGTTCGAAGCATTGCCTATAGCAAATTTATTTAAATTAGTATAGTCTTTATATCAGAAAGTATAGACTTTTACCTACCACAGTTTTTTCAATGGGTGGTCGAAATATGTAAATTAACTTTTATAAATATTATCTGCTCCTGTTTTACTTTAAAATGCAATTTAAATTACATGCAGCGAATGAAAAATTAATAAAATAATTAATTTGCCTGCGTAATGAATTCAGTTGAGCTGCTGCACCTGCGTTAATTTCCGAGAGGTTTAAAGCACTATGTGTTATTAAATCGGATGTATTTATGGTGGCTGGTTTGTAATGTATGCTGTTTGGTTATAAGGTGAGAATTTTTCAGTTTACGCACCGATTTATCTTTAAATTGATTTTGCGTACGAAATAATTCCTCTTCAAAATACAGAGCTAATACCCACACACTGTACACTAAAGAGTCAGCCGACAGTTAACCCGATGGCTGTAAATTTTTCAAAAGTAAATCTTGATACCAATTAAAGTTTTCAGTCGTCTAATACCTGCTAAATGACTGATAAGATTTCTGTAATGCGCTGACTACAATTCGTCTTCACACTGGCTCATAAATGATACTAAACAACCTGCTGACGAAAAGTTTGAACTGTGCAAGCACTCTAAAAGTTTAGGTCTTTATTTTCTGCTCCTAAATGTATGCATCTACGTTTCAAGTCGACGTCACAAGTCACAAGTTATTAACACCATAGCTCCATCGTTGAAACCAGTCGGCAAAGTCTAAAAATATACCCTGTAATCATGGGCTATGAGGCTGCTGCATGGAGAACAAAATGACTAGCGGAGGTGCCATAACGGAAAATCGCCTAAGAATCCGCCCTTGTGTGCCTTCTTTGGACCCGAGTATTTTTTGTTATACCAAAATCGTTGACAGATATCTCAAAGAAGCTGAATGCCGCGTTAGTTCACTCGTTACTGATCGTTTTGTCCATGCCCACCGTACCTATTTGAGCTAGAAGAAGGCGCCTAACCTACCTGCATTATGGTCTCCGCTTATCTTTCCTGACTCCGTGGTTTGCTGGCACCGCGTTGTCACACCGTGAGGATAACGATGTAATAACGATTATCATTATCATTATGGATAAGCGTCCGATAAACAGTTAGCCGATAAAAATGAACGATGATTTATCGGAAAATATCGGCGCTTTAAGGCTTTTGTGCTTTTTCTGTGGATGGCAGATTACAGTGATTATTTTTACTTTATTGGGGTTATTGAGCAACATATTTTTGGCTTCCGTATTTTCTTACTTACTGGGCTTGGGGCAATCAACTGCCTACGATAGGTCTTAAAAATGCTGAAATATTTATTTAATTACACTCCAAGGAAAGCTGTTTTGATGTTGTTTGATGCATAGTTTTCTAATTTCCTTTAGGTACGAGATTGTTTTCAAGCAAAAACTTAGAAAATGGGTTTTCTATTAACTTATTCTGTCTGTGTGTGTAATTAACGCTTCCTATTTTCTTAACCTTAGAAAAATCTCTTATTCTTTCTTTCTTTTAACAAATCTCTAAAAACAGTTTTGACACATCACCGAAATAATTTAGCACGGAAGTGACGTAATATCCTGAACGAAAACAATTTGGCTTGTCTTTGATGTGAACGACTTCTTCATCTGTCACTTGAGTTGGTGACAAATCATGCATCGGGTGGCAAAGATTGTCAGTTGTGAAACTTTTCTACGAATAAGCCAATATTAGGTTTTTCCAGTTAAAATCAATTTGGGTAATAGCTTTTATGAGTATATATCAGGAATATACTTAAGCAAGACTAATAACATATGACATCTTCAGCAGCTTTACTCTTCAAAAGATTTCATGCCTTTCAAAATAGATCCTGATTTTGTAATAGTCAGTAGAGAACTGCAAGGAGATGCATTTGGTCCACTATAATCAAAAACATATTTAGGTATTACTCATTCTCTATTTGATTTATTTCAATCTCCAAAAGTATCCCACCTATATCGCTTTTACTTCAAATTATTTATTAAACGCTACTCTCTTGACGGACTCAGTCAAAATTAACTAACGCAATATTGCCTTCCCAGCAAAGCTATTTACCAACCATGGGTAATTCACCATAGGAATGTCATACGGAATCGGAAGTTGTCTCGACGGCTCGTTATGTCAATATCCGCACCTCCCGTGCCCTGTGTCGGCAAATTACAAAGCCATCTGCAATAGATTGGGTACAGGAAGGCAGGTGTTCCAAGATGGCTGATTATTCGGTAGCATAGAGTAAGATGGAATGCCTGATGAAGTAAAGAGTTTAAGGTTGATGTCTATGGCGTTTTGAAATAAGTTGGTTCTTATTTTTAACCGCATTCGTCAATTCGTCGGATTTTTTTTGACTGTTGTATTTTTAATCGATCCGCTTAGACTGGAAGCCGACCTCAACATAGTTGGAAAAAGACTCGGGAGATGATGGTTTTAATCGATATGGAAATATTATGGAACGGACATTTTTTGACTAGATATAGAACATAGTTATCAGCAAAGAATGTAGTCTTCAACAAAGTTTTCTTCTTTCTTTCACCATGGAATCGGCTTTTCTGATCTCTCCTTTCCACCTCATTCTATCTACAACATGACTTTCGGATACCTACCAATCTATCCACGGAAACGACGTCACACCTAGAGAGCAGATGTTTTAAGTACCTAAAATCGCCTATTCCCATCGAAACGGTATATTCAAAGCTTACCATAAAACCGTAGAAGGTTCTACATTAACCTGTAAGTTAACCTTCGCGCCACCTATCGGCTATAACCCGTAAATGAGAAGGAAGTTACGTCAGCGCGGCGAATTGGCGCCTCTTTGATGTCACTGCTCACCGGTTTATCTGTCACCCGGGGTAGGATGCGAAATGTTTAGACGTGGACAAAAGTAAAATATATTTTAGGTAACTTTAACAATGGTATTTTAATGACGACGTATGATGGAAGGTTTAGCTATGCGTCCGTTTTAATTACCTAGTAATTTATTAAACTTCAGCATAAATATGTTAATCACCCACTAAACAATAAACATGACTGTAGTACCTACTGATTCTTTTTCTACAGTATTGATCAAAATATTGAGAACTAAAAATTCCCCGTAATTCCTCTCAGTTTGCAGGGGTTTGGAAGGTAGGTATTTAGGTAGATACTTAGCAAAGGTCTACACTAGCTTCGGTGAAAATTCAGGTATAAAATTTTCATTTTGAGTGTAACTTTAAAGTTAAAGGTTCTCCGAATATTTTGTCAAAGGTGATAAAGCTTAATGAACTATACCTAATATTACACAATTAAAGCACTGTTTCGAAAAAATATGAACAGAAAAACAATAACAATACAAACAACTTATAACGATGTCATTATGTCTACTTCTTAGCACAATATAAGAACAAAAAAAACTCAAGTCCACATGTTACGTAGTCGCAACAACACTACAAAATAAAACAAACGGAGTCATGAAGAAAATATTAGTCGCCACTTACCACTTAACCACCCAAACACCAACAGAGCACATTACACTTTACTTCTTAAGTTATAGAGTTCAAAATCGCTTGGCAAAGTTGTGTATAAAGGCTGTTTTAAAACTGTAAAGTAAGCTTCCTTCCCGTGGCAGGAGTATTTAGAATGAGCTAAATGGAGTTGTCTAAAAACAAAAGACTGCTGATGAGTCGTTTGGCTTAATTTCATATTCTAAACGTTCTCAATTTGAATATGAATGTCGCGAAGTTTCGACATTGAGATTTAGAACAATCTCTTAGAACGATTATGAGTTTTAACTACTTCGCGCTTGAAGAGCTAATAAGTTGATCGTACAAGAATAACTCCAGAGTAAGTTATATTTTTAACGCGACTGTTGTCTATAGAAATAGAAGATTTTGTTTCAAATACAAGAAAATAATGCTCTAAATGTTTTTAAGTACTGTATAAGTCAATCCTACTACCAATCATTTGATATTTAAGTTACGCAAGATTGTTGTAACAAAAAACCGCGAAAAAGACTAATTAGATGCAATATATCAATAGCTCAAATTATCTCATACTACGCCTATTATTTCTATATTAATTAACGCCCAACTAACCCATTAATCATGATCCATTACAATCTAAATACAATAATTAAATCACTACAAACGAGATCCCATATAAATTAAGATAGTTTTGACAGGTTTAGTATAAGATAATAACAATAATCAAGTGATACATGCAATTATTTAGAATTGAGACGCGATAATTAGGCAAATGATTGATTAGTTTCAATTATAAAATAAGTTTTATAATTTTTGGTGTTGTTATTTCTATCATTGTATCAATCAATTCATCACTGTATTTTGAAATATCCATGGGGAACTAGTTCCTTTTATAATTAAAAATGTAAAATTAAAACAAAAAAAAAAGACATTACCTATGCGATAAATGCAAAATCCAACCTAGGATTTCATTGAAAATTTAAAACTATTAAGTAAAAGTTAAGAGTGAATTTTTTTTATTAAACACTACTCGTTCAATTAAGCAGAATTATAAAATTTCACCAGCATATTTTTAATGCTAGGTAGAACTTAAGTAAGTGGGCCGTAAAAACCGCCAACCGTTTTTACCTCTTAAACCGGGTTTGTGGTTACAAGCAGGATGTTAATCCCGTCATAATAAACTTAACAAACACGACAGGACGTGGATTAGGCTGTCTCTCACTGGTTAACGTTGTTTTAAACTTCATCCTTTAATTACCATCTTAAGCTGGGATTAAGTTAGGACTAAGTTAAGGTAAGGGCTAAAGAGGCAGGTGACGTGTTTATCGTAGGTAGGTAGGTACTTTGTATTTTTTTGTTTTTTTAACTGCCTCGTTGGTCTAGCTGTCGCAAGTGCGGCTGCTGAGCACGAGGTCTCGGGTTCGATTCCCGAGTCGGGCCGAAATCGCTTTGTGGGTTTTAGAAGACTTTCACATAGCAGCCCGGAGCCTGGAAGGTGGTGATTGATACACCCGTGCATCGGAGAGCACGTAAATGTCGGTCCTGCGCCTGATCTCTTTCCGGTCGTGTCGGATTGCCGTCCCATCGGGCTATGAGAGTGAAGGAATAGGGAGTGCACCTGTGTCTGCGCAAATGCTCGTGCACTATAATATGTCCTGCGTAGTTGGCTAATCTTACATGAGAACAGCTGCCGTAGTCGATAATCGGCTAGGAGGACATCATCATCATCATCATCATCATCACTTTGTATTTTTTTATTGAGCCCTTTTAGATAAATAGTTTTTTGCTTTGGTGGTAGGGAAAGTTCTTGTGTCCAATATCGCACAAAAACAATGTTTTTTCTTTTTTTTCATAAATTCAAAAACCCAAAATATGTGCAAATTGATCAAATCTGAAATTATCCTATAGTCTGTCTGTAGGTGCGATCATAATGAGCAATGCAAGCAATGCCTATCATTTGTAAGATTCCACTATTTTAATGCACCCAATGATAAGAACGTGAAAATACCAAAACAACAAAAAATAAATACGGTGGGTACTTATAAAAGCCTGAACAAAACCCGACTTGTATAAACTGTGGTTACCTTATATCTTTTAAGTATTATAATAACAGCTACTGCGCTGTGTACAAAGCCTGGCTGATAAGAGAGATTACGGTGATTACATTGAGATTTTTTTTATCATGTTACTAACTTGTCTACATACTGTTTTCGTGGTTAAAATCTGTTTATCCGTGGATTTTTATGTAGGAAATATTTCTTTTATCACTTACTTAAATTACACACAAATTATATAGGTAATTATAGACAAATTATAAATCTTAAGCAATTCTTCAGACGGAAACAAAACAATAGTACATTACACAAAGCTATAAGCGATTTAGATGAACAATACACACCACTAAATTTAAGCAACGACGATAACATAGAAACAGAAAATAAAACACAACATATAGAAGACATACACAGAAAATGGAAGCAAAAAGAACTACACGGTAGGCACCCGAACGATCTACAGCAGGTATTCATAGATAAAGATGCTCCTAATAAATGGTTAGAATTAAGTGGATTGTTCCCAGAAACCGAGCTTTATGCTGGTGATACAAGACCAGGTTATCAATACGAAAAACTATAAGAAATATATAATCAGAGACAGCACGATGAGAAACGACCTATGCAGAAAATGTCACAGTAAGCCGGAGACCATTCAACATTATCACAGGAGCATGTAGCACACTTACACAAAACGATTACACACACAGACACAACCAACTCGTCAATATCAAACACCAAAAACTAGCAGACAAACACAAACTCACGCAAGAACCATACGCACCATATTATAAATATTCACCAAAATCGGTTTTAGAGAATCAGCGATATAAGATTTACTACGACCGCTCTATCATCACAGATCACACCATATACCTACAATAATATACCCGATATAACACTTATAGATAAGCAAAGTAAACACACATACATAATAGATATAGCAGTAACAAATACAAAAAACGATTACAGAGAAGATCAGGAAATACACAGAAATACAAGAAGAAATCACTAGAGTCTGGAAAATGAACCGCGTAACAATAGTCCCAATAGTTATTTCAACTACAGGCGTCATCCCAAAACAAACAATAGCCTGAATGCCCTCAATCTATCTAAATTTACTTACCTCACATTACAAAAAGCAGCTATATTAATTATTAAACACATGTCGTATAGTAAGAAAATTTCTACAGCTAGATCTGGACAATAATTTCAGTGCAGTACCAAATTCATCATCTCAAATTATCACATCAATAAATTAGTACCTCACTTTGGCTTAGGCCCGTAAGATACTACAAAAACCAGGTTTCAATAAACCTGGGCAAATTAAATCTGAAAACCAAAATAATAATCAGCACCTGACAAAAAAGGTCCAAGTTTACTTAATTTTTGTCATTTTTTAACCCAACTTTCGCAAAAAACTGGCAATCGAGTGTTCTCGCCGCCATGGTATGGAAGTGCTCAATTTAACCGGAGCTAAGCTAACGAGTTAACTAAAACCGCGTAAGGTTCAGAAGGCAGCCCAAGGAACGTGCGCCACTGGTCCGTCGCAGCCGCGCGGGCGAGCGTCCGCAGCGCACATTACAAGAGGCGTTGCCTGGCAACGAGCGCGTGACGTCACGTGCTGTAGACCTTCTAACGAGAGCTAGTGATCTATAAACAGTTGTAACATCACACTAAAGAACACACTTCCAACTGTGCGAAGCAAAACGAGGATCGTATCTTTATCGGTATAAAAATCTCGCTTGCGCGATGTAGGATTTTTGGCTATAACTCTTTAATTTACAAGATATTGTTGAATATTTTTATGTCAAAATACTGATAATCTTTATATGTATTATAAATAGTTTTTGGATATAAGAAATATTTGTTATTTATCTTGTATTTTGTGGTTTTTTAAATTTTATTTCTAAAACTTACAACAGCGCCATCTACCCGACCACGTTCTAACTAATTTCAAAGTGCAGCGTCACGTCTTGTTGACTTGAATTGTGTTTAGGCCGTAATTTTTTTTGATGTAGGGTATGTTTTGTCTGTTTGATTATTATTTAATTTTATTATTTTCTATTGTTTCAGAATATCAAATAATGAAAGGGATGAAAGTCCAGGGACGGATGGCAACGTCTCCCCAGAGCCACCTGACCGACCGCCCGGGAAGGTACGGCAGGTGCACCCGGAAGACAAGACGCAAGTTCTTGCATACGATTCCACATATCGCAAGAAAAATAAACCGAAAAACCTCCCTTTAGAAGAGAATCATTATAATCACTTGGCGAATACGAACGTGGCTATGTCGCCAATGTATCCTTTGACACCAAATATTTGCGTAGAGGGTGGTAAGATTGAGTTCATAAAGTCGCCGCCAGGGAGCGCTAGAAACAGTTTGGCGCTAGCGTCGCCGCCACAATCTCCTTTGCTAGCGAGGCGCGGGTCGCGCGAGAAACGTGAAGCGCGAATCTATGATGAGCCTACTGAGAAGTTCGACGGTGATAAGGTAGGTGGCGCTAAATATCTTCACACCCTTTTAATTTTAGGGGTTGGCAGAAATGGGACAGTGTAGGTTACCTCACCAATTAAAAAAGAACGACACTAAATAAGATCTCATTGAATAAAATAAACGATTTATTTTACATAAGTATTTTCAGAAATTGCGGTTGAATATTTAGAATCTGCTTACCCACCTAAGCGGCTATTGATAGAATCGTCGGTATTAAAAGTTACTGAAATATATTCTTTTACCTTTCTCTCAAAACTAACGAAAATTCTTTAATCTTTTCCAAAAATATTTTCTTAAACCAAAAATCCAACGCATTCAAAATGTTACCTTTTCCGAAAGTTTTCCGTCCAATCCAACTATTACAATCTTTGCGCGAATTTTTCGCGAAACTAGCAAGTTTGGGGCGCATTCAATTTCTGAACTAACGCGAAAGGTCCAGCTGACCCTTGTCAAAATGTTTTGAAAACTTCAAGCTTTTGGTCATGTTTCGTTCTTTATGCAATTTAGTTTTTGAAAGCATTTCCTTGTTATGTTGTGGTATGCAATTACCTATTTTCGGTGGGAAACTACCCTACCCTTATGAATATTGGCACTTATGGTTCAGGGTACTGTAAAAATATTGACCAGTCACACATTAACCTAATTGGTAACGGGGCCGAGACTTAGGTATTACCTATTTACGTTTTTCAGTTTAAAACTTTGTCTGTTATGTGGACAGAGAACATTTCTCAAACTTTTCACATAATACTTAGATAGGTATAGGTAGACACTTTAATTTGTAGAATTAAAAAATACCTAATCTCGTACTTTATCTTTCACAGAGAGGCATCAAACTACCTCTTTTATTTTTTAGCCAACGAAAAAAATATTTCAAAACAAAAAGTTTTTTTTAGTACATTAACTTCATCATCCATCCTCTAAAACATTACCAATCTTAAACTTCTTTCATAACAAAATAAAACTTTTAATGCCAAAAAATAAAGTCAGCCCACCAATACAAATTCACCCTCCCTCAATGGCTGATCACATGTAATTGGCTGATGCACCTTAATGCGTATTTAGTCGACACTAAATTGTTTTTGAAAGCCTCCAATATCTATGAGATTGTCTCCCAAGATGAGGGGATATACTTCTGATGAAGGCTTTTGGAACTTCCTCTATAGTTTTGTTTTGATAGAATTATTTTTCCGTCGTGTTTCATAAAAAGTTTTTGAGGTCTTCCTAGTTTTTTTGATGTATTTACTTAACATTCGGCAGTTAATAAAAACTAGAAAAACAACAAATGATATTGCAATTATACATATTTTTGTACGGATAGAATTACATAATGTGTTGCTATGTCATGTCATCTCAGAAGTCTTTATGCTACCGTAGTGCCGAAACCATAGATGATCACCTAAATCGTTACTCCGTAACTACAAAATGTTACAAAGAATGCTTATCAACTCTTAATCTTTATTGAGAGACCCCAGAAATAAAATGCATACTCATATAAAACTTTTAATTTAGCACGCGAATTTACAAATACCACCACCTCTTCTCCAAACACATCTTCGAACAAATATCCAAGAAAATACCACGAACATTTCGAATTAAATTCAAACACAGACACTATGGTATCTGCACCAAAACTTATTGCAATCCAGACATGCAAATGCGATAGACACCGTAAATTGAATTAATTGCACAGATTCTACGAGTAACCGACCTCCTAGGTCTGTGTGGTCCATGAATTCCTATTATCATCTTGCTTTATGGTGGGAAGAAATCGGAGGACCTAATCGGAAGACCTAAATTAGGAATTGGTAGGATTGGGATGCGTGTGTTCTAATGCTTAAAAGGGATAGGAGAAGGTATGTGGTTGTATGTCTTTGGTAGATAAAACTGGGTTTCAGCATCTTGGCTAATACCTATGCAATTAGACTTTTTATGAGTCAAAATTATACTCTTTGAAGTGGCAAAAATACATAATGGTTGAAATACGTCCTCGGCAGTTACATTCTGCTGTCCTGTAATCAAGGCTTCGAATAATATTTAAAAGTTTAAGGCCATAAATCGATTAATCATCAGTGTGGAAAAGAAATTTAGACACATGTACCTATATATTATTGCAACGACTTCTTTAATAACGTTAAAAAATATTAAAATTATCTCAAAGCCATCTATCTGTTCTCCCTAATTTGCAAAAAAAAATCAACCAATGACATGCAAGCATCAAGACAAAAACTATAACTTCACATACTTAACAACTTTATAGACGAATGCAGCCGATCAGCTATTTATCTATCTATGCAAATCGGTTTCCGATAATGCGTCTCAGACAGTTTGCCGATTTCAACGTGTTACATCGCCAATGACAGCTTTATTCCTTTTAATGGACCAAGAAGACTAATTAGGTTCAAAATAGGACTTAGTAGAGAATTTAGGATACTTACGTGATTAGTATTTTAATATCCCCTGAATCGAACGATGTTATGATTGATATACTTTGCGAAGTATTATCTGAACTAGTCTAATCATCATCCTCCGAGCCTTTTTCCCAATCATGTTGGGGTTGGCTTCCAGTCTAACCGGATTCAGCTGAGTACCAGTGCTTTACAAGAAGCGACTGCCTATCTGACCTCAACCCAGTTACCCGGGCAACCCGATACCCCTTGGTTAGACTGGTGTCAGACTTACTGGCTTCTGACTACCCGTAACGACTGCCAAGGATGTTCAATGACAGCCGGGACCTACAGTTTAACGTGCCATCCGAAACACAGCCAATGGTGTCTAAGATATACTTAGAAAGTACATACAGACTTAGAAAAGTTGCATTGGTACTTGCCTGACCTGGGATCGAACCCGCGCCCTCATACTTGAGAGATTGGTCCTTTACCCACTAGGCCACCACGACTTTTTACTACTACTTCTTCTGAACTAGTCTAATGTGGTTTTTAATATAATGATTCCTTATGAGACTTGGATCTCCTAGGTAAGGAAACATGTATGAAACATTATTATCTTTTTCTGTGAGAATGTCGTTCTTTGAATTCTTTCTTGCTATTGTTGATGTAGAAGTTATACATTTTCTGTTAGGAATTTATAGTCTATGACATTTAAAAAATGTAGGGTTGTTAGTCTATGAAAAAGAATGACTGTGGTGTGAATTGTCATGATGTAAAAACTAGTGAGAACAATGTTATAATTCCTAACAAAATGTGATTGTATTTCTTTAACTATTAATAAAGGCTTTCAAGAATACCAGAAGTTTGAATACCTACAATAGGTTATGGGCCCAGAACGCCCGAGAAGAAAAAATTAAAAACCGGGATTGGGTAATGAAAAACCCAACATAAAAAACAAGTGAAAAAAAAAAAAACTAAAAAACAGTAATAACAAGGAAGAAAATAAAAAACGGTGAAAAACTAAAAAATGGAAAAACCTGAGATAATACAGATAGAAAAATTAAAAGATGCGGAAACATTTTTATTGTGGAAATTTGAATTCAATATACACTTAAAAGCGGCAAATCTTGCAAAAACAATTGCACAAACAAAAGAAGATGACAAGAAAAGTGACTTCAGTATCAAAGATGCTCAGGTGCAAAGAATTATCATAAGCAGTATTGATAAGAAACTAAAAGGTCACATAATTAATTGTAACAGTGCACGTGAAATGTACGTAAAATTATGTGAAATATTCGAAGGTTCTGAGCAAAGAAACAAAGATGCATTATTACAAGAGTTTTTCACATATAAGAAACAAGAGAGTCAATCGCTTTCCCAATTAATAAGTGAAATAGAAAATTTACAATTTCGTATAAGTCAGCTAGGAACAAAAATAGATGATGAAATGGTCATATCCAAAATACTAAGCTGTTTACCAAATAATTTAAACTATTTTATAACTTCTTGGGAATGCATGGCAGACGATAAGAAAACCCTTCAAAATTTAACAAACAGACTTCTGGCTGAAGAAAATCGAATGTTGAAAGCAAAAGAAAGTGACAAGCAGCTAGCATTTCAAGCTACATCTTCATCTACATCAAAGAAAAAGTTTAATGCAATAAAATGTTTCAAATGTAACAAAAAAGGGACAACCATGAAGATAAAGACTGTAAGTTTAAAAATAAACAGTGCTCAATCTGTAAAAAAATTAATCACAGAGAAGAAAATTGTTTTTTCAAAAATAAGAATAAGAATGAGAATGAAGAAAAAAGTAACAAAAGAATAGAAAAGGCATTTTTTACAAACGGTGAAATTCAAGAACCAAAACTGAAAGAATTTGTTGTAGACTCTGGGTGTACTGCACACATGACCAAAAATGTAGACATACTAAAATTTTTTGAATGCAAACCATCATCTGTTTTGACTGCAAATGAAGAAACAATAGAGGTGAAAGGGACTGGTAAAGTCATTGGAAAAAAATGTACTCTTAATAATACCCTGCTTGTTCCTGACTTATCACAAAATTTATTATCGGTTAATGCAGTTACAAACAATCAAGGAGTGGTTATATTTACCAAAGATAATGTAAAAATATATAAGGAGTCAGAATTAATATTAACAGGAAAAAAAGAAAACGGTTTATATAAAATTAATTTGGATGATAATAATATGCAAGAAAAAACACTGTTAATGAAAGAAAATGGCACTGCCTTAGAATGGCATCAAAGACTTGGACATCCAGGAAAGAAAATACTAGATATATTACCAGATGTGGCAGATGGAATAAAAATAAATGGATTAAGGCAAATAGACGAATGTGAAATCTGTACACAAGCTAAACAAACAAGACTTCCATTTAACACAGTAAGAAACAGAGCCAGTAGACCACTTCAATTATTACATACTGATGTATGTGGACCGTTCGAAAACAAAACGTATGATGGCTATAGTTATGTTTTAACCGTCATGGATGATTATACTCATTTTACAAAAATATACTTGCTTAAATATAAAAATGAAGTTAAAGAAAATTTAAAACATTATATAGAAGAAACAGAAAGAGAGAGAACAGAAAAGGTATCTACCATAAGATGCGATAATGGAGGTGAATACACAAGCAATGATTTTAAAAAATGGTGTACTGAAAAGGGAATAAAACTAGATTATACAGTACCATACTCACCACAACTAAATGGTAAAGCAGAAAGACTAAATCGAACATTATTAGATAAAACCAGAGCATTACTATTTGATTCAGGGTTAGATAAAGAAATGTGGGGTGAAGCTGTATACTGTTCTACTTATATTATAAATAGATTACCAAGTGAATCTTTGAAGAATAAGACACCTTATGAGATGTGGCATGGTAAAAGGCCTAATATATCTAATATATGCAAGTTTGGTTCAATAGTATATGCTAAACAATTACATTCAAATATTAAGAAACTAGATCCAAGAAGCAAAAAGTTAATCATGATTGGATATACTAATAATGGATATAGATTGTGGAATAAAGAAGAAAGAAGAATTGAAATAGCAAGGGATATTGTTATAATTAATAATAATAAGAAAATTGGAGAAAAATATGAAGAAACAGGAAGTTCGGTGATAACAGAAATAATACCAGGTAATAATGAAGAAGAAATAAATCAAGAAGAAGAAAGTGATGACAGTTATTATGAAATAGAAGAGTTAGAACAACAAAGTAATGTAATAGAAGATAACATCCCAGATATTATTGATGAAGTAGAAAATGATGAAAATAAAGAAAGTAATACTGCAGAGATAGAAACTATAGAAACTATAAATACAAAACGACAACGGAAAAAACCAGCTTACCTGCAAGATTATGTATTACTTACGTATGATGAAGTCATGAAGTCTGCTGAAAAGAATAATTGGGAGAAGGCCATAAATTCGGAGAAGGAATCATTGGAAAGTAACAATACATGGGAAATAGTTGATGTAGGAAGAGCAAAAGGACACAAGATATTGTCAAGTAAATGGGTATTTTGTATAAAAGAAAATGGTACTTACAAAGCAAGACTTGTAGCAAGAGGCTTCGAACAGCAAAGCATTGACTATCAAGAAATATATAGTCCAGTAGTAAGTCAATCAGCAATAAAATCATTAATAGCAATTGCTGCTTCAAAGGAATATGAAATGATAACTTTTGATGTGAAAACAGCATTTTTGTATGGCGAGTTAAAGGAAGACATATTTATGTATATTCCTGAAGGATATGAAAGACAGCCTAATAAAATTTGTCATTTAAAGAAAGGACTATATGGGCTAAAACAGGCACCAATGACATGGAATAAAAGATTTACAGAAACTTTAAGGAAACTTGGACTGAGAGCTTCAAAGTCGGATCAGTGTGTGTTTTTTAATGAAGACAAAACTATAATATTGGCTATATATGTTGATGACGGTTTGGCCATATCAAAAGACAAGGAAAAGTTATTACAGATCTTGCATCAATTGGAAAAAGAATTTATCTTAAAAACATATGAACAACCTCAAAACTATATAGGTTTTGAAATAAAAAGATCAGAACAAGGCATCTTGTTGCATCAGCAGAATTATACAGAAAAATTACTTAGAAAATATAATATGTATGATTCCAAAGCTGCAGATACTCCATGCATTGTGGGAAAGGAAAATGAATCTAAGGTGGCTACGTCAAATTTCCCATACAGAGAACTAGTTGGTGGATTATTGTATTTGTCAACCAGGTCAAGACCAGATATCAGTCAAGCTGTGAATGAAGCAAGTAAAAAGGTAGAAAATCCATCAAGGCAAGACATATTAGCAGTAAAGAAGGTGTTGAAGTACTTGAATGGAACGAGAGATAAAGGGATTTTGTATAATGCTGGGAAAGATATTACAAGATTGCATGCATATTGTGACTCAGATTATGCAGGTTGTACAGAGACCAGACGAAGTACAACAGGGTTCATAATAATGTTGGCAGGTGGACCTATAGCTTGGTGCTCCAAAAGACAGCCGATAGTAAGTCTATCGTCAACTGAAGCGGAATATATAGCAGCAGCAGATTGCGTTAAAGAGTGTTTATACTTAAAGACTTTTATAAGTGAATTAATTGGTAGCAGTATTAAGATTAGTTTGAATATTGATAACCAGAGTGCTATCCAATTGATTAAAACGGGTTCATTCAGCAAGAGATCTAAACATATAGATGTGAGATTTTATTTTATACACGAAAATTATAAGAAAGGATATTTAGATGTTATATATTGTCCTACAAATTATCAGATAGCGGATATGTTGACGAAACCACTATATAAAGAAAAATTTAAATTTCATTGCGATAAAGTTGTTGTGTAAATTGAGAGTTATAATTAGAAGTGTTTAAGTTAATGTTTTGAAAACTTGTTTAAGTTAATGTTTTGAAAACTGATGTGTTTCTGAAGTAATTATAAGGTATTTTTAATTTATGTTCATATATTAAAAATAGGAGAAGGTGTTAGGAATTTATAGTCTATGACATTTAAAAAATGTAGGGTTGTTAGTCTATGAAAAAGAATGACTGTGGTGTGAATTGTCATGATGTAAAAACTAGTGAGAACAATGTTATAATTCCTAACAAAATGTGATTGTATTTCTTTAACTATTAATAAAGGCTTTCAAGAATACCAGAAGTTTGAATACCTACAATATTTTCTACGTGCACTACAATTCTTTGATAGATAGAATGTACATACTTGGGTCCTATTGTATTTGAAGTAGGACATCTCCATTGAGACTTAACTGCATCTTCATAAAGGAACGGTAAGTGTTCTGATAAAGTCGTCCATAGAAGCATATTGTTAAAATAAAAGTTGAGTTAGTGCCGAAAGATATTTTCAAGACGAGAAGAGCATTCAACCTCATTCGCCGCAGCGTTCCTAACTTAAAATTATTTTTTAAACGTCTAAAGAGTTCCTTACCTCAAATGCTAGCAAAACCATTAAAAAATCTATTCCGAAAAAGTATAACTGACATTACAATCTGTCATTCGCAAGACTTTTGAAAAACCTATATAAACAAAGTACTCTGTGAAAAATAACCTACACATGTCCAATTTCTGGGTAGGACCATAAAAATAGATTAAACTTGAAAGCAAAATTTCTAATGATAAGTATATAAGCAGTTGTGAGGAACAAAATATTAATTGACGATAAGATGAATCCTGCAAGTTACTTCGTGGCTCAGTTAGAGGAGAACCATCGGTTAATTTACCTGCTACTGTTGGTTATGTTCATAATCTTCATCTTCGTGGATGTGAGAGGCAAGCCTCCAGCCAAGGTGATGATAGTCGAGGAAATAGTGAACGACACTAAAGCCAGTGAGTCTACTACTTCGTCAAAGAAAAAAGCATGTGTTACTGAAGTTAAAGAATCTGTTTTGTTGAAGAAAGCGGAATAAATCATTGTATTCGGTTTAGCATTTTGTTTTATTGTTTTGGTGATGGTAGATCGGTGCTTAGTTAAGTCTTTATTTATATTTGGTGTTCCTGTTTCCTTTGAAAAGTTTTCCAAAAAGGCTCGTTATAGTGATGCCAGTTTCTGTTTGTCAATATTTTTCTAATACTTAGCTAGCTACTTACCTACCTGATTTTTAGAGAACATCTGTATCAAACTAAGCAACCACTGGATTGCACTCGTAGGTACATTCCCTAAAATTATTATTGGATTTAGAATACTTATAAGTACATCTTACTCAATGTTAAGATTAATTTTGTTTAAAACAGTAGATATTCCAAGCATTTTAACATCAGCCATATCAAATATCATACTGAATTTGCGCCACAATTCCTAACAATTTAGACAGACAGCCAGTTCTAAGATTACATTTCCCATTCCCATTTAGAGGCAGCACCATAATGTACCATAACGCCCCATAACACAGGTTATGACAAGACCATTAGTGTGCACTAGGCTTGTCTCGGTCATGTGGCATTAGCTTAAGTGGCACATATGTTTTGTGATCATGGTTTTAAGCTGGGAGCTGGGAGGTACTGAATGGAATGAAGTTGCGAATTGGGAAATTGGGTCTGGCGTGATGCTTTGTAAGTGATTATTTTCGAAATTTCGAAATTAGGTTTAGGTTTAAAGAATTTATTTTCATAAGAACAATTACAGTTCACTTGAAATGAGATACAAATAGTTCATTTCAAGATAGGTATCTTAAATTCCAGAAGTCATCCTTATGGTTTTAAGTAGTGAATTAGATGTAACATACACTCATAAAATGTCTATCTCCTGATACTTATTTTATTTGAACACAAGTAGTTATGTATTTATGAGAAAGTTAATTTCATATACAATAATAGATAAACATGAATTTGACGCGTGAGTTTACAAAAGTAAGTAGGTATTTAATTTCTCAAAAACCGAACATACTTTCTTTATTAGTACAGTTGCCATTTTTAAGTCAACCACCAACACAAAACTAAAAAGATTAGTAGTAACACTTAATTAAAATACCCTCACAACACAAGTTTAAGTATTTAACAATTAATTTAGTCCACAAATCGGAACAACTTCAAGTGGTACCAAACTTGCTTGGCATGCAACCGCTATAGTCCAAAACTTGTCTGTTGCCTTGGCCTGATGCCACGGTTTGCTATAAAGATCCCTATCTACTGGATATCTAGTGGATAGATTTGTTTGTACCGCATTCTCACGGATTTGTAGCTGCGACAGCAGTTTTTGGTCTTAAAAGTCCAAAGGATTGATAAAAAACTTTGAAAAGCGGTAACTGAAGAGTTTTCCTTTAAATTACAGCTGTTCGTGATAATCATGTCCTTAAATTAATCTTAACTAACAAGTACTACCCAGCTAGGTCTCAAACGCTTCGCAAACGCAAATGGTAGTCTTCTCAATTTCTCATTATCTCAATCATATAATTTGGGCTGGGCATAACAAGTCTTCCTCTATCATAGTCATCTTTCTGACGTTACCTCACAATAGTAACTTTATTCCTAGCCATATCATCATTCATAGCCTAATCAAGAACTACGCATTCTAAAACATACTCCTCAAAGTTATCTAAAATCATATTACCCTCTGAGTTACACAACACCATGGTTTTACAACCAACGCCATAAGGGTAGTCAAACGAGCATTTTGAATGAAATCCAATCTTGCAGACTGTTGGCAGCTCCTCATGCAATAAAAACTCTTTATTGATTGTAATGTTCGGGCACGGAAGTCTGGTGCAATGGCATCCAGTCTGGTATCTGCGTTAAAAACTTATTATATAACTGGTATTATTTTGGTTTATGTGTTTGACTGTAGATCTGTAGTTTTGCTCCGAATGTAAAGTACATAAAGGGCTTTCGCCTCCTGAGAATCCGGTTGTCTGTAGTCCTGTGGGGATGACAGAATAGGTACATACTTGACATTCTAGTTCAACTATGCCTTAATCGTATTATTAACAAATATGTTATTACTTATTTCATACTTTAGGTCTTTACCTTTAGATGAACTAAACAGTAGTTGATGTTATATTTTATACCAAAGCGTGATTCCTTGATAGAAACACCACCTATTGTTTCTAAACCAAAAGCAAAAACGGGTCAGTTTTAATCAAAACAGTCGACGACCATCAACAAAACCTGTCACTCACTTTATCCCGCGCCCTAAAACAAACGAAATAAAAGTTAACTGCCCGTAATCAATAGATAATGCATAAAATACGACCCCGTAACAACTCCATGCATATACGTTTTTATTAGCTACACGACCATTATAACTTGACCTCATACAAAACATAACTCTTTGACAAATTCCTTAACAAAACAAAAATGTTTAAGACTTGAGAGGTCAGGTTAAAATTGTCGATTGGGAGAGAGTGTTAGGTGACCAAGAGTACAGTAAAAAAATTTAAGGATAGCGAGATTTTTTGGCATCATAATAAAAATACTTGAATTCATTTTATGATATCTTTTTATATTATACTTTGTGGAGTGGAAAAGATAAGCTTTTTGGGTAATGCAGATGTGATGTAAATGTTTATTTGTGGAGTTGTAAAAGAGCAGTATTATGATAAGAGAAAGTGAATCTTTTTTCATGAGAGTGTAAAACGAGACCTCTTATTTAATTGGTCTGAAATCCATTTCTATTTCATTTGAATATTATGTGTCGTTTCATGGGTTTTCATCTGCATAAACTTCTGATATTATGCAACTAGTGTAACATTTCAAAGGCCTATTTGAAATATAGATATAACTTTGACTTTGAAAGAAAATAAGTGTTAAATAAATAAACGTAGGTTTCGTTTCAGAGAATACAATATATTTTCTTCGTCACTTACGTATCCAAAAGTGGTCATTTCTGTTTTTCAATTCAGGACTTTCCCACTAAAACCCAAAAACATGCTCACTGACCAAACTGTCACCCTGTATAGAGAGGCTTTGATAGATTTTGTCAGAGTTTTTTGCATGCAAATGCAATCAATCACGAAGATAACTGTCATTTAACAGATTGCCCAGTTGATGCGCGCTCTGCCCCGCGGTTTTGATTAAAATATCGATCTAAATGAATAAATTGGTTTAGAGATTATGTTTTTTTCATGCCTTTTGTGTAATGAATGAGTTAAAATATGTACTCTCTTGTTAGACCGTAATACCGGTACAGGTTCTAATTCAATAGTTTAAAAAAATGATTTTTGCTGAGGTTAACTTTCGTCTAACAAAGAAAAAGGCTGTTCTGCTTTAATATGTTTCTGCTTTTGTCGTTTCAAAAATTACAGTTAAGCTGAAAAAAATGTAAGTCGCCAATTTGAAACGAGTTATGATTTTATACCATACGATTTCTCATCAAACCGTTCTATCTAGTAGCCTTTTCCCTCTAACAAAATCAATATAAAAACCCAGCAAACTCTTCCGTTAAAAATTTACTTCGCAAACAATCTAGATGCCATAGGTGCTAGACTCAACTATGATATACGCGAAACACCTGGCTTGCAGCGCCATCTGCCGGCATTCGACGCAGTAATTAAATCCTCCATACGCTACCCCACGTTGGATGGTGGCCAATGGTGTTTTTCTATGAGATTTATGCTGAAATAATGATAGGCCTCGAATATGGGTGGTAGCTTTATTTTTTAGTTCCGCGAGAATTTATAGGGAGCGAGGATTTTTTCGGGGAAAGAATGTCGGGATTTTTTTTTTTGAAAATTGTTGCCGGACAAAATTCTCTGTAACTTTATTTCTGGTATTTTTTTAAGATTTATTATGAACACACATATATATTTTGTGCTTCTGAATTGATGTGAAACACAGAGATTTCTCACAAACACTCAGGTAAGCATAAAAATGCAAAAATGAAGTTTACTAGAGCGCCTTCAGCTTAGAGAACGGACTTCCATGCTACTTTTGTTTGTTTGCTTGAACGCACAATTCATAGGAATTACTGGCCGATTTCAATAATTCTGACTGTATTACATAGGCATGTAGCCTATAGCATATATCAAGGATGGCTATAGGCTACTTTTATCCATGTTTGTTCTCGAGACACGCATAAAACGGACTGCTAGAAGTTAGTATCAAATATAACATACGACTTATAACTTTTAAAACACGCATCGTCACGTCATCACACTATGCTTACCCCCAAGCGAATCCAATTTGACTAATGGAAAAACAAATTTCGCAAATGGATACGGCTATGGCCTTTGATGCTTACCCTAGGCTGTTTACCCTATGGCCTTACGCTTTGTGATAATTCGTTTGTAATCTGTTAGAATTACCTAGTACTTTTTTGGAAGACTTAATTAGCTGATTGTGGAGCTGAAAACAAATGAGTATGAAGGGCAAGAGTGGAAAGCAATGGCTTGCTTTTACGATGCTTTCAAGTGTTTTTCTTTTCTTTTTATTAATTTCCAAGCGCCACTTTTATGTAAAGTCCGAATTTATAGGTATACAGAAAAAATGCTGTTTTTATTTGAACTAGTTTAACCTGCTAGTTTTAGCTGCTCTTTTTCGGTAGCCATAGAAAAATACGTCACGATACATACCCAATCCCCATGTATATTCAGTATGTAGCACCCAATAGTGTGCTTACCTATAATAATTGTATGGGTTCTGTGACCACTCAATGAGAACCAAATTCGTAAAAAATTGCATATTTCCGTAATAAGTTCCAATCATCCTCAAATAAGAAACATTATCCTCACCAGTTAAAACAGCATTCATTAAACAGTAATCACATATCAACTCTCACGACAACCAGACATTGACGTCATGATATCTCGTAGAACACAATTTAATTAACTACAAACATAGCAGACAATAGATGGTACACAAACAAACATACATACATACAGTAGGTATATAATGTACAGTCGTTGTATCAATCATGAACAAGAATAAAATATTCGAACAATACCATCTTGGGACATCAATAGAACGTTATGTTAATATTGTTGTGCACAGAGTAGTGGAAGGACAGAGAGTGCATAAAAATTCGAATGTTAAAAAGATGTAATAATTTATCACTTGTTGTTTTCCGGGGTTGCTCTCTCGTTCCGTGCATACATTCATTCATTCCGTGCATAGAATCAATACATTCGGTACCCGGATAAAATGTCATTTGGGGATAGCGTAACTTTCCAACAGTCGAAGAGATTTTGAAATGGGCTAGGAGTTTCGGAGCCTTTTAAGGTTACTAACAAGTAAACGTTCTTTTCGTCTCTATTATATTACTATATGTAGAGTAAATTATAGGCTCGATAGAAATTATTGAAGCGCCAAGCTGAACACCGAGTAATGTATTTAGCAGGATACCTACCACAAAACTAGATCTTTCATGTTATGCCGTGTGATAGTTCTAAAGATATAATTATCTGCTGTTTATAAATAAACCGATCGTTTTCAAGGCCATTATCAATGGGAAACCAGTTATTTTTTGCTTACTCACGAAGTATAGTAGCTTTTGTTCTCGGAGCCACTTGATTTGAAATATCTTGTGTACTTACTTAGATAAATATAGGATCTCATCTATTTAAAGTCTACCTTATATCTACCCCCTTATGTGTGAGAGGAGGCCTGAGCCCAGCAGTGGGACGATAAAAAGGCTGTAACAGTTAGTTATATCTATCCCACAAAAATATTTGTGGGTACATAGTCTTTAATTGTTATAAGAATTTTCAATTACCCATCTATTAAGTTGTCCCAGAGATTAGTTTTCCATTACACACAAACAGACAACAACTTAACTATTTTACTAAGTATGATAGTGAAGGAAAAATTGAACAAAATCTCAATACATTTTTTGTTCACCAAAACTAATCTGTACACATTAATTGAGAGCTGTTCCATAAGGTGGTTCAGTTGATACGCAGCCGTCTCGTGCGCATCGTCAATTGATCATTGTACGTACAATATTGTTCAACTCGCGCGCAGCTGCGGTTTTAGTTCAAATTCGTTCTGAAAAAGTGTTTGTGTTTTGTTTTAGTGTTATTGGTCAGTGGGTCGTCTTAGAAGTAATAATAGTGTGGTGTACATTAGGAAGTAATGATTTTTTAACATAGTCATTAAATAAAAGTGTTTTTTTTTTTTATTAGTTTTCAGCAGAGTTGTGGATTTTATTTTGTGTGTTCCTGAAGGAAAAGTGTTCGAAAGTGATAGTGGTTGTGTGTTGTTGACTAGTGTATTATTGTGTATGTGATGTACTATAACAATTATAATTCATCTCAAAACAGTTACAGTAATAATGGACATTATATCAAGGTTTGTGTATCATTTTAACTATGTAAAAGTCTGAAAGATGTTTTATGCTATTTAGTGAAAATGGGGGAAGATAGCAGTAAGTGTGGTAGTAAGCAGTACTTAAAAGCGAACGATTGTAATACATCATTATCCGAGCCTTTTTCCCAGCTATGTTGAGGTCGGCTTCCAGTCTAACGAATGCAGCTGGGTACCAGCGCTTTACAAGCAGCTACTGCCTATCTGACCTCCTCAACCCAGTTACCCGGGCAACCCAATACCCCTTGGTTAGACTGGTGTACATACCGTGAATGATTATACATAGATAGATAGATAGATAGGTAGATACTACTTTATTAGGTACACCAATTTTACATTTTTGATCTTAATCTAGTTAGGTTAGGGTTAAGTGTCATAATGGGCGGTCTTATCGCTAAGAGCGATCTCTTCCAGACAACCTTAGGATGGATTGAGACGAGAAGGAAAATATTGTACGGTAGGTAGTTAGGCAAAGTGTACACTTGCTCCTGCAATTGTGGGTACCTTACCTAGTATTTGTCTTAATACTTTACTGTATGTTATTAAACAACCTATGTTCAATTTGATACAAAAACAAAACACAACCCACCAACAGAAAAAAAAAAACATATTTATCAACCGCCACGCTATGTAACGTTCTCTCGTAAGATCGCTCCGCATCTCGACCGCGTGATAGCTGAACATTTGTTCGTGACGTCAGCACACCTGTGAGCGGGGCCGTGGCGTACCCGTGGCGTAGCCTAAAGATAAATGGACGCGTCAGGTACCTCTGTTTTTGCTGTTGTCTGTGCTTTAGGATTTAGTATACAAATGGAGATATGTGAGGTAGTCTGTTTTGTGAACCAGATGTTGAAATGTGTGAAGTGGGCGTGTTTCGGAAGCAAGTTGGGGTTTTAGAGTTTCTTGCTGGTTCTTGTCCGCTGGATGCAATACTTGGAACTGTGAACCTAGTCTTTGTCGGTTCATAAGAACCTGAATTTGTAATAGAAACCTTGGTATGAGATAGAAACTTCAAACTTCACCAATAACTTCATAAGTAAGTGGGTACTTCGAAGCTAGCTATTTAATTGGTATGACTGGTTGTCAGACATTCGGGCTTCTGACTACTCGTGACGACTGCCAAATATGTACAAATGCCAGTAGGGGCCGACAGTTTTAAGTGCCTTCCGAAACACGGAGGAACTCCTAGACATAGATGTTCATCCATTCACGGAGCGACAGCACCATGCGATGCTTAACCTCATGCTCATAAACCTCGAGCTCCTGCACTTATATAATTCACTATACATACAAATCATCTTCCTACCAGACTACCACACAAAACATTGTAACGTAAAACCCCCTCCACACGATCACTTGTTATTAATAAGGGGCACATCAGACACACGACAATGACACCAATTTAGGTTAAACGATTGTAATGGCGCTCACTTATAACGATCTACGCGAATTAGATAACTACACACTTCCAAACGTTATTTCCTATGAATATTTGGGAAATAAGCAGGATACTAAATTAAAGGAAATTATAAATAGGATCCTTCATAATAACTGTTCCTATTTCTGCGTAAAAACCGTGAAAAAAATAAAATATTACTAGTTTTGTTTTATGTACATTTCATATAAAAGTACAATTTACTGACTTAAACAATTATAACCTAGGTCACAATGAAGTTTATAAAATGGTTTATTCAATATTTACAACTTATTTATATTAATTATAAATGTTATAAAGAATGAGTGATTACATCATTATCATTATAAACATGAGTTTTATGTTCAGAGAAGGTCAATAATAGGCAATATCTTTATAGATGGCCATTTTTTTATAGATGACTTTAATAGAATTTTTCATACCTAGGCAACGTCCTATTCTCAACGAGTCATTATTAGATTTCTTCAAACCAAAAAAACTCTTCAATTAAATAAGAAACAACGCATCAACAACATTGAGGTCTTAAATTGTCTTCGAAGGTCCAAAAGGACACGCCATCAATCAGCCGACGACAGACGAATAGCATCCCGGACAAAGGGCTCTTCAGAATTAAAAATAAAAACAACTGAAAAACGCGAAACCTTTTCTAAGTGGTTGTAGATTTACGAGACTAGAGTCTTATTGTGATGGTAATTGATAATTGTATAGAGATGTCATGTGCCATTCATTAGTGGGCAATTAATGCGTTTGATTAAGTATTTGTGGAGTTTTTAATAGGTTTTCTGTGTCTTAGGGGTATTTTAATAATGTAAAGATAGACCGTGGAACTATAGTCTTTGATGCACATAAACTTATTTAAACTATAAAAATATAAGTTGAAACTTATATTTATTAAAATTTATCTTTTATTAGCCAGCGGTTCCTCCCGTGAACTATAGGAACTGCTACTCGTCTCTGGGTAAAAAGTACCATATAGCTTTCCTCGATAAATAGCCTACCTAACGCTTAAAGAATTTCTCAAATCGTACTATTAGTTACTGAGATAAGCACGTTCAAGCAAACAAACTCCAGCTTTATAATATGTCCTAATTCTAGATGTTAAGTAAAGTGCTCTAAAAACATACCTCATTTATAAACGAAACAGAAAACCCTCCACTACAAACCCCGTACATTGGTTATTCAATTAAAAGGCAGTAATTATTCTTAATTTTAATTTAGCGCCGACCAAAGAGAAATGTAAAACCTACCCGGCTGCAGACCGATTACACCATTTTGAAACGAATCGTTGGAAAAAGTGTAAAAAGGAATGGAAAAAGAAACTACAAACTACAGGCTTTGTATTAATCGGTTGGGAACTGGTAAAGCGTGATCTGTAGGTAGTTGATAGCAATTTTTTTGTGAAGATTTTTTATCGGTATCTCTTGAATACTTTTGATTAACAAAGCTTTTATTTGAAGTAAATTCGGTCATCAGAAAAAGGAACTTACTGATGAACGATAATGATAACAGTAGGTAGTTTTATCGTGAAAGTGGAGCCAACGACCAATCTTTTAATTAGTAGATATGTAGTTGGATCGGGCTCTTATACATTGCAACAATCAGGTATCAGCAGACTAAAATGTTTGCTAGGATTCACGATTGCCTTCTGACCAACCAACGTCGGACAACTACCAGCCGCTTAGTGTCCGACACTTTAGTCTACAGTTTGCGTAGGCTCAAAAGTATACAGATAGCGATACTTTCATAACAGGACTTCCATACAGGGTCGGTCATAGCAGGTCAAAATCTCCGAAACAAATGACTGTGTCCCGGGCTTCTATGCTGGAATAATAAGCAAACTTTCAGTGTCTGCCGTTAATTATCATCTCGATCTCCGACACGTGATGAAGTGCCCTACACGTTAGATTAGCCATTGTCCGCTAATGATCGATGAAAGAGGGTGAGTTGCGTATGGTGTATGTCATAAGCGGCCGCGAGAACGTGCGAAAGCGGGTGTCAAAGCGATTGTTGAAATTTTTTGTATTGTATTGTTTTGATGTAATATGTGTATTGTATTTTGTACATACTAAACTTCAGTCTTAAGATTAATAGGATAAGATGAACAAGTTGGCTTAAAATCAGCAGTTTTAAAGGTAATTCTTACAAACACCAGGCCTTAAAACGTCCGCTGTTCATCATCTCGCTGTGAAATCGTATGTAGCGATATCGCGTTTGTATAGTTTTTCATCAGAAACATCAACATACCATGAAAACGGCTAGGATAGTTTTTGTCACCATCCGGCTACGAGACGCGGGTGAAACCGCGGGCGAAAGCTAGTAAATAATAAAAACAGTTAATGGCTTATTGTAAATCGAAAGACCGCTATGTTTCATCAAAATGGATAAGTCTGACTATAAATTTCTACCTGTCAAAATCGCTGATTTCTCACACTTTGCACCACACACCACTCTAAGGTTTCATAGGGTCTCAGTATAATTCGTTCGGGTTAATCTCGCGTTATTGTCTAAAGGTACGGGGGTTCGAGTACGGTCACGGTAGCTTTGTCAAAGATACATGAGTGTGTACTCCTGATGAGTGACAGTATGTATGTAGAGGTATGTGTGTGTGTAGTAAAGTGGGTTGTGTATTGAAGATTTGGTCGTGTATTTAGTATTGTTTTGTTAATGATTGGTTTATACTTAAGTGTGGGTTCTAATTGAATTCAATCTATAATAGTATAGCTAGTTTCACTAAGGCTTTTGTTGCTATTATTGTTGCTTTACAATTTGCAAGTTTCGTAAGAACTTTACACCACTATTTTCGATCTACTTTCTTGCTTCAGTCTCGTTGTAGGTTCTAATAAATATATGCACTTTTTACGTTCGGTAATTTTTAAGGTTTAACACAGAATAAGGTTGTTTTCAAAGAGTGGTTTTAAAAATAATAGCTTTTCAGTTTTTCCAAAATTTCTCCAAAATCCTACAAAATAACGTTTTTATAATCAATTCCATTACCTAACCCATATACTATACATAGTAAAACAAGGTAAAACCCCCATAAATAATGACAGCGCGATACAATAAGGCTGGTAGACGAATGCTACAAGACAATGGTAAGACAGTCGCCCACAATTGCACAATGGCACACTTCTCCGATTGCGGGGAGTGGTATAAAAGCGACAACACAATCTAGCGGTTTGTGTACATATTTGAAATTGTTTGATGGATTTTTATGGGGGTTTATGGGTGCAGAGTTACCCATAAACTATGTGTATTATGGATTTCGGTATAAGATGTGTGGTATGTTATGGTTGATAACTTGCGTTTTCAGGTTTTTTAAAATGTTAGTAGTTAAATATCTTGCATCTGGTAAAAAGTAACCTTCAACTTTCCTCAATAAATGAGCTATCTGACACTGAAATAGTTTTTCAAGTCAGTCTAGTATTTCTTGAGATTAGCGGGCTCAAGAAAGATCAGATAGTCTGAGAAAATATGACTTTGATATTGCCATGTAAATTATAAACAAACGGAAAGTCATATAAAAAATAAATATTAAAATGTTGTATTTTCTCACTCGTAAATAAAGACAAGTATGTACAATCACAGTTGGAGCGATTCTTCCAAGTTGACATCTCGACAGGGGCGGTACGAATTTATTGAGCACGTGAAAAATGATACAAGCGCGGTGACAACCCTACGGGGGGCTGTGAGATATTGATGTACAATGCTTAATTGAAATAGGCTTGTTTTACTTTTATAGCTTACTTGTGCAGGAGTAGACCAGAAAATGTATAAGTCAAGTAGCTCACACAGGACACTGGTGGCGTCGATATCAGCTAACAGTTAGTCTAGCACTAGTAATGAAGGAAGATGAGACAAGAGCATGAACGATTTCATTACCATCCTCAATAACATTTTCTACGCCACTACTTTTACACAAAATTCAATCGGATCAACTACGTGAATTCTGTAATATGTTCTACTAGCGTCCGTCAGTGGTCTCACCCGCATCCCTCGCCAACAACTCCAAGCATTCGGATAAAAGCATCTTATCAATGGAGTATTTACTTACCTGTAAAACAATTTTCTGAGTCGGTTCTGTAATTCCTGACATTTTAAAACTGACTATTTAAAAAGCAAACTTACTCAAAATATTTGTTATATACGAACTTAACGTAAAGGCATGTATAACTTTATAAAATTCTACGAACATACCTTTGATACATACACTTTAACAAAACAGCATTCCATCAAAGTTATCGAGCAATTACAGGGGATACAGTACCCGTATAGAGTCACATCTCCCCTCTAAGATGTTATCTTGGTGAATGATTAGCTGGACACCGACCTGATCCTGACACTCCGCTAATGACCGACACTATTGGACGATGGACAGTGGACGGTAGATGATAGTGTGCTTTCTACTAATATTCTGAAGTTAAAGTGTTTGTTTGTTGAACAAGCTGATAGACCGATTTGTAAAATTCTTTTCAGTGTTACATAGCCCATTTACTGCATACCATATATTTAGCGTTTTCTTCTATACCGTTAGAAGAAAACGCTTCATGTTAATAGATGCAGAGTGGTTGTCTTCAAATATTTCTATGCATTCTCAAAGACTGCAGATAATTAAAGACATAAAGATAAAATAATGTTCTATTTCTATGTTACTTTGGTCTAAGAGCACCCCGACAATCGCACTTTGGGATTCGTCGTTTGTTCCCTTAATCTAAAACGATGATAATCGTTTTTTGGCAAACATGGATGGATTTTCTAGAAGTCTTTTATTCCTCGCGTACCTCTGTAGAAAACTGGCTTACTATCTTATTTTTAAAAGCTTGCTTGCCCAGGCATTAGGAATATTTTACATAATACTAGACTCGAATTGAATCCCCTGTAAATTCATATACAAAAGCTATCTCATAAGAAGTTTATAATGAAGTCATTCATTTCCAAGAAACAAGTGACAGCAGTTCATGTGTATCAACGTCCAATATTGTTGGACATTAATACTGCGATTATTCCGAAAGATTTCACCCCCTCGGGAACATAACTATTATTTATTAGCGCATGCGTGCTGGTTGGCGCCATCTAGCTGAAATTAAAGAGTTGGAAAAGTTATAGATGGGCTGGTTGGGCTTATTTTAGGGATGGAAGTTCCGTAACATGATAGAGGATTCGGCAAACATTACCAACTATTGATGAGAGGATTTTTCGTCATGAATGATAACGTTTTAATTTTAGGGCTTGGAACAGCTTTAATTACTATATGTAGTTATGGCAGCAGATACCTACGGTAAATACTTATTGCACTACAATAATTTTCACTTTAATAAACTGAATAGGCAAGGTGACTTTTACATTAGGTTTCTTTAGTTAGCCAATCATATCTTTTCGAAATAAATACTCACAAATTTCTAGAGGGTGTCACTTTATCTAACCCTTCCTAACTCTACACAAAATTTCTGTCGCACTTTCCATTGTTCTTATTCATTGAAACGTCTCGCAAAAAACTCATTTGCTGTTCTAATGGCCTTTGTCACTTCGACATAAGGTGCATTTTGGCTTAACTAGTTAATATTTATCATGGTATCGAAGGGTAGAAGCATTGTTCGCGAGATTTCGTTCGGAAACCTGTGCCCTTTGCTAATGAGCCGATGGTGCGGAAGTGGGCTGTGTTCATCATATTTATGTGACAGTTTATGAATGATAATGGCGATCTGTTCATGATTATTGACACCTATTGTTTTAGTTTCTATGGCGATGGGGTGTTGATATACAAAGGAAAGATGAGATAGGTAGTTTTATGGATTTTAATTTAGGATGTAAATACAAGTGTAGACAAAATAATATATGTTTTAATATAAATAGGATGTTATTAGTCATGGAAGCAGTTGGTCACCGGCCGGTATTGAGCCAATAAAAGTTTGATTGGTTTCACGATTATCTTCAAAACAACTGCCAGCTAGTTATCGGATATTCATATACCACCCGCCCAACTATCGGCCAGAAGCTTACCCTTTCGATCACAAAAGAAATGAGGCATTACACAAAATAGGTAACTCATAATATATTAACAAACAAAAGGTTGACACCAAAACTTCCAAAGCATTATTTATTACCATAACACAAAAGCCTTCATAATTCATAACAACATACTAAAATAATTTTCATAAAATTTCGCACGAACATCGCGACAAAACTTTAAAATTATCAAAATTCCTTACATAACGCTCGCTTTAGATAAATTTAATTCTTCGCATATTTCTGATACTACCCTGTAGGGGGCGCTGGGGGCGCTTCCGGCTAATGACAGTGGATAAACGACGTCACATCCGGTTAGCTTTGTGCTCGATCGCTCCATTTCCTTCGGAGAAGACTTCAGACACGTTTAATGGGTGCATTTGTTAAATAGATGACTTCACTTTTATGATGATATTTGTTAATTTTAATTGTATTGTCAGTTATGTTACCTATCCGAAGGATTTTTCAAAATGACTTTAAAGGCACTTAGCCTGATTTTAGTATGTTTTCTCATCCAATGGCCAATGGCCATTCATGATTATTGACACTTATTGTTTAGTTTGGCCATTGGCCATTCTTAAATCAGGCAGCATGTAACGGAAAGGGTGTAGAACTGTTACTGTTACTGTTACAGCCTTTTTATCGTCCCACTGCTGGGCACAGGCCTCCTCTCATACGGAGAAGGAAGTGGTGTAGAACAAATGTGGAAAATCTCATATTATTTTAGCAAAGATGACTATAAGAACCATATCATTATGTTTCTAATTCATTATTTAATGAAATCAAGGACGTACACTTCTATTAATACCTTACGTTGCACACAAGCTGCTTAGGAGCTTTATGTATCGACTCACACCTTCTTTAGAGTGAAAACCTCGTAAGTCTCAAAGACGTCACTTTTCAGGAAGAGGACATAGCCTACGCTTTGCGAGGTCACTTACCAAGAAACGCAATAAAATTAAGTAACTGAATTTCCCAGGTTTTCTCTCTTAGACACCGAAAATCTTCAAATCACAACTTTCATCATAAATTGTCACTAAAATCGGAAAGCACCATTAAACTCAGAATTGCCACTCAAACGCCCTAATTATAGTCGCATCGTTAATTTCGCGCGAAATCAAGAAAATACCCATAAGTTACGAGCTTCAGGGGAAAAATAATTAAAAAAATACAAAATGGCGCCTTTTAATGACCGCTTTTAAGTAGCTGTAGTGGCATTTCTTTTTATTTTGATGGTGAATGTTTAGGAGTTCAACGTAGCAATTTTGTTTGAAAAAAATTGGGTGGTTTTCTTATGTGGAGAGAGACGTTTGGATATACGAGATAAAATATTTCTAGTTGGCAGAGAAAATCATGTAATACCTACCTACGAAGAAAACATATTACAATATTTTACTTTAAAATTATGTACTCAAGATACCAATAGGATATATAACAAGGAATACTTTGTCTTTTCGCTTATTTATTCAATAATTTATGTACACTGTAACAAAATCATAGGAACAGAAATAGTAGCAAAAAGAAGCATATAGGCTCTCTTATGTATTATGTAATCTCTTCCAGCATAATAGAAATCTATATATTCATTTAATTAATTTACCTTATCTTTTTGTTACAGGAACTTTTGGAAAAGCGCATCAAGCAGTTGGAAGCTCAACTGGAAGAAGAGAAAAGAAGGACGCAGAGGGAACGCATGGCCGTCACCAAGTTACAGAACAAACTTATTAAGGTAAGTTTTAAGTTCACCTTGTTTTTAATAACGGTTCCTTGTTTTATAAAATAGTACACAGCTATCAAGATGGTTATTTGGCATCAGCTTCGTGGCTTATAACCAGCATCAGTTCTGGCAGAACTAAAACTGAAGATAGATTTTTGTGTCCATGTAGTGAACATAAAGAATTTTCAGTATGTATATTTCTCAATACGAGGATAGATGGATATCTGTATAAAAAATGATATACACAATCCATCTAAAATTCGTAGAATGGAAGGACTTTTTCATTTATAAAATAAATAAGAATTATTATTTCGTTTTTATACACAAAAATTCTAACTGCATCATTTTACCACTTAAAATAAAACCCCTTACATTTTCAATAAAATAAACAAAGGTACTCCAATCATCTTCAATCTACAGAAACAATAGACAGGCGGCTGATTGAAACCTTTTAAAGGATTAGGTATGACTGAGAGGAGAATTGATTGAATTTTTCGTTTGCACTCAATCTAAGGGGTAACCCGGCAGTTAAATATAGCTGTTAGATAGAAATAATTATGTGATGTCGCCGTGTCGGTTGCTATCGTTACCTGGGTGAGGAAGGGGTTTTTTGTGATTGGCAATTGGTTATAATTATAATGAAAAGTTTGTTGGTGAATCGGCGAACCAATTTTGACATGTTATACTCACACGGTTGAACAAACGTTGATATTGGGAAATCGTTTTTTTGGCTTTCACATGTTGAACAAGTGTGGAAATTGCACATAAGACGCAAAATATAGTTTGTATTGTATTAGAAAGAAAGAGTGGTCAAATTAATTTCATTTCACAAACTCACAACAGGCTAGCCAGTTTACTTGTAATCCCCAAAAAAAAAAACATTCTAAAAGGATGGAATGGTATGGAAACACTTGTCCCAAGTAAAATTCGTTTTCTTTACATTACCTTTATAAAGAAAATCACAATATCCCAGTACAAGACTTCAGTAATAAAACACCCATCGTCACAATAGCTAATCACGCTATACCGAACCCGTTTACACAAGTACTTCGCTCCAACAGACTTCACCTTAACGATCCGACACTTGTCAATATTTGGCTTCTATTAATTAAAGCTCTCCCCTATAGGCGGCCGATTCGAGGAATCTCGAGCTTAACTACATAGACTAAAATGTAATATTGTGTAGATGTGACAAGGCTAACGTCATCTGTGACTTCCGTATCTAGTTAATTTTGCCTACATGGATATGGATACAAAGAATGACAGAGGACGCCCTATTTCAAAAAGAAAAATCGGTTCGCGAGTGTTAGTGTTGTAGTTAGTATAATATAATGGAATAGAACTTTTATATGCAAAAACAATAGTCTTACAAAATACAGAAATAAGGCATAAGTAAATCAAATTAATGTTTCTAATGCAACGTTAAGTTTACAAAACACAGTCCCAAAAACTCTAGTACTTCACCACTTCCTATGTGCTTTAGCTGGGAGTAAGAAATTATAGAACAAATGTCCCAGCAACACAATAGTTTTTTTTACGACTATGACTCATCATCATCCTCCGAGCCTTTTCCCAATCATGTTGGGGTCGGCTTCAAGTCTAACCGGATTCAGCTGAGTACCAGTGCTTTACAAGACGACTGCCTATCTGACCTCCTCAACCCAGTTACCCGGGCAACCCGATACCCCTTGGTTAGACTGGTGTCAGACTTACTGGCTTCTGACTACCCGTAACGACTGCCAAGGATGTTCAATGACAGCCGGGACCTACAGTTTAATGTGCCATCCGAAACACAGTCAATGGTGTCTAAGATATACTTAGAAAGTACATACAAACTTAGAAAAGTTGCATTGGTACTTGCCTGACCTGGGATCGAACCCGCACCCTCATAATTGAGAGGTTGGTCCTTTACCCACTAGGCCACCACGACTAACTATGACTATGACTATTTGTATTTTATACTTATTTACCCTGATATTCTACAAAATAACCGCAATCAGTTCCTTTACCACCTACTTAATTTAGTCACAATAAACTGTCCTGTCTCAATTTCTTACTCTATATCCCTGCCTATATCGATTGTTCAATTAAAATTGTGTCCGGAAAAATCAGCAGAAAATGCGTTTTTTGCGTTTCAGCTTCCGTGAGCCAATAAACGATATAATACTTATTTTAACTGGCTTTTATTGATGTTTGCCGGGATATTGAACTGGTATTTAAACATGGTACCGGTTTGCTTACAATACGTAGTCAGGAATATTTGTTTAAGAGTAACACACTGCAGACTAAATAGTCGACCGGTTATCAAAAATGATTTTTGAAGAAAAAAACTAATTTCCATTTAGAGTTTTCTGATACCGCTTAAATACCTGATCTTAATAATGTGCGTACTACCATTCATCTTCATACTGATTTATGAGCCCGAATTAACTATCGGCCGACTAAAAGTTTGCGCTGTGCTGTTAAAGCATGTTTGCAGTTGAAATTTCAATATATCGATGTTATTCTGGTCAAAGGGATGAAAAAATGCTCCGTTTATAGAGGGTGCTAGTCTCGTATTGTTGTTTTTTTGTCTGTTTTGGGTGCTGCCATGACAAAACTGATGTTTCAGGACAAAGGGGTTAATGTTTTTGAGTGTTCAATTGAAAAGTAGACAAGGGAAATTGCTTTATTCAAAACGATTGGACTCAAAATCGAACTAGATTATCAATTGTTTTTTTATTTATTTACTGTTCTTTAAAGACTTCGACTATGATATTTACTATCAACTCCCGTAGGCAGTTTCACCCACATTCCGTTGGAAGTAGTTCGCGTAGCTGAAACAAAAATACACGTAGCCTTCCTCGAGAAATGGGCTATCTAAAACGGAATGAGAATTTTAAAAACTTGTAGATGGGATATAATAAATTGAGCTTAAGGATTTATGCTTCTAATCCTTAAGCTCACAATATCAAAAAATCTGGTTATATGACTGCAAGATACAGTTACTTACAATAATCTTACAGAAAGTGTCGCCATCTATATCGTCTTGCCATTTTCCGAAGCTTACCGCAGTTACAGTAAATTGTAACGACCCAATTAGTGCCGCGGCTGTGTCTGCGGTTTGGGTTCGATTCCCATTTTGATACAGACATTTATTGTAAGTAGAGATGAGGCGATTTGTCTATTGTAATCCTGTTGATCTTAATCAATAATAACTATGTTTTTAATTTATAACAATACCTTTAATTTAAGATCATATACTAACTGTTGTTTCCCATATTTTTAAAATTGTCTGTATGTATCTTAGTTTGTAAGCCTTAATAAATAAATAAATAAATAGCCCAAGAATTCACATCTTCTACATGTACAAAAGATTATAAATTTATAAGAGAAGTAAAGTAAATGAAATATGTTTTATTCTCTCCAAACAATGTTAACTTATAGTCCGGAAAGTGCTTGAGAATATGAACTATACATGAGACATTTTTGTTTCTCTACAGAACACAGGTTTCAAGGAATTAGCGTTAATATTTATTATAGTTCAGTACTTACTCAATAAGCACCTTTTCCGTTGTCCAGCAGTGGACGTCTTTCGTCAGAAACAACAACTTATTGATTCAAAAGCGTTACAAAAAACACAAACTAAAAAATCACAGACGGTTTCCAACACCATAAAAATCCGGGAATCCCAATAATAATCGCTATTCGCTGGTAAAACAAAACGGTGTAACAGTACAATTTGACGGAACCAATCAGCGAACGAATTCCCAACAGATTTAATGTACCTACCCGGGTTTGTGCCGCACAAAGGTAGGGATGTTTTTGTTGATGCTCGTGAAAATACTTTGATGTAATAGGTGAATAGAGGTAGGCGGATAAATATAGGTGTGATAGTTTATATATTTTTCTTATATTGATATTCAGATAGACTGAACGGGAACACCAAAAGCTCCGAAAAACTTTATTCCGGGTTTCAAAAATTCCGAATTTCATTTGAACCGATAATGTGATTGAAAATTGAAAAATAGACTTTAAATAAATAATTTGAATTAAAGAACGCTTACTGAATCAAACATAATTTTTAGAGAAACAATCCTATTTCATAGATGAATAATAATGGCGTCCACGGCCGATTTCGGCCACGGCGACTGTTCTCATGTAAGGAGATCAGCCAGCTGCGCAGGACATATATTATAGTGCACGAGCATTTGCGCAGACACAGGTGCACTCCCTATTCCTTCACCCTCATAACCCGATGGGACGGCAATCCGACACGATCGGAGAGAGATCAGGCGCAGGACCGACATTTACGTGCTCTCCGATGCACGGGTGAATCAATCACCAACTTCCAGACTCCGAGCTGCTTTGTGAAAGCCTTCTAAAACCCACAAAGCGATTTCGGCCCGACTCGGGAATCGAACCCGAGACCTCGTGCTCAGCAGCCACACTTGCGACAACTAGACCAACGAGGCAGTTAAATATAATAGATGAATAAATGCTAGAGGTATGATATTTTCCAACTTTTCTCTTTATCCCAATACCTATCGTAGGTGCATAATGCCGAAAATCAGCTGAATCGTTATGTCGATCTTGCTTTCACAGTAAACTGACAAACCTTTCGCATTTATGTTATAGGACAGTACTTATAATAATGTAATTACTTACCACTCAATTAACTGCATTTAAAGCTCCTACACTTCGTAACCCCAAACTTTCACAACCCTAAGTTTTAACACTAAAACATTTATTTCACATGCAGATTCCATTAGGAGTGTAAAACTTGGGGCTGATGCTTCAGGGTCCAAGTCTTAGCAAACAGCGTCTTTCGTTTGTAGTCTGTCTGTGTTTAGATTTGTGCTGAGACTATGGACAGACGGACATAGTAAATAGAGATCCCACCAAAAACATTAAATGTAAAAAAAGCCAATCCTCTACGCAATTCCTCCACCGTAAAAAGTTTTGAGATCGCATAGAAGCCAAGTCCTGTTCTACTTTATTTGTAATAATAAATCAATATTTTGTGACTATATCAATAGTTTCGTTCACTTTACAATAATATTGACTTGGCCATGAGCACAATAAACTACAAATATAATACAGCATATCTTGGAGAGGTGAAAGTCAAACATGAAGTTTAATATCACAGAATTAAATACTTTTAGTTTATTCAATTGTTACTAAATTACCGACAGTCAGTATCATCCAACATCAATGAACTGCACATGTACTATGGCGCATGTTTAGTGCATGGTGATCTCAAATTCCAACAAGTCCATAATCAGTCCAATCGTAAAATCATGTCCACTATGGACAGACGGACATAGTAAATAGAGATAGGTATATTAAATATAGTCGGATGTATGGGGATGGTGGCTGTGGGGTGTTGTGGAATGAAATTTTAATATGGTAGGGTTTTGTTTATGATAAATAGATGTGATAGTGTACATAGTGTAATGAAGTTGTAATTATATGAAATTAATCCGTTATCTATACTAATAAATATAAAGAAGAAAGATTTGATAGTTTGTTTGTTTGACATGAGTATATTGAGTATTCTCTGAAACTACAGATTTTAACAATTCTTTCATTGTTTTATCTTATATGTTTTGGTTGCCACAAAGTAGAATACATATATACAAAGACTTTAATGGTTGTTTCTTTGCCATCAAGGGTTAACTCATTGCAATATTTATTGAATTATCTAAGTGTTAATGGTATATATGTCACCGTAAGATTACAAACATCGTTAGATTATAATCTATCTCGAGAGATTGTAAACTGTCGAATTATTGTGAACCGTAACATCTGATTGCAATTTAACGCATTATTTTTCGCTATATTATAATCTATCGATGAGAAATTGTCAAATTGTCAACTGTCCGAAAGCTCTCCCTGATTGGTCAGTCTTTTTGTAAGATCGACCAATAATCCGTTCTGTTCCCATGGAGTTCCCGTAGAGTTAGGAATGAAATAGAGGTGTCAGTTAAAAAACTAGAAAATAAAAAAATAGTTACTTACCTGTCAACCTACGTAGGTGGTCTTGGTCATATAGACTAAAATAAAAACGTGGGGCCCATTAACTGTTGCTGTAGTACTTTCTTCTAGAGGTATAATAGGTGTGGATTGCATCGACTTACTATAATCGTAACTGGAGATTTTGACAATCAATAAATCAGCCGTAGCGGCTTCACCAGCGAACGCCGAGCTCATGATCTACCAAAGTATAAAGATATGCTTTGCCATAGGTAGGATTTCAGAGGGGCCCCACGTTTTTATTTTAGTCTAATATGACCAAGACCACCTACGTAGGTTGACAGGTAAGTAACTATTTTTTTATTTTCTAGTTTTCAGTGCACATAAGATAAAACCGTTTAACTTAAAAGTTTTTTTTACCGATTTTTTATTTTCTAGTTTTTAGTATTTAATGAAAATGCGTACCGAATATTCCTCATTCTATCTAATTCATTTAGTGCATCATTATTACACGGTCTCTTACCTGATAATTTATTACAATCTAATTCCTCAAAACATAGCCCTTCCAGGTACTTTTTTTTTTAACGACCCCAAAAATCATCACATGACCTCTCCTGCTGTGGGTCAGCAGCGGTGAGGGACTGCCAGACTCTTGACTAAGAACCGTTTTGTTCCGTCGTAGGCCTTTTATGTACCAGGGCCGCGGTAACTCTTTCAAACAATCTCGCAGCCCAGGCAGGCCTTGGCCCTGTTGGGCCCCGCTGGAGTTACTGACAGTTTTCTACTTGTGAAGCCCTTTCATTTGATACCCATATTGGTGGGATTGATAAAAAATTGTTATCAGCCATTTGGTAGCGGCGGCCATCTTAGATTTCAATTTTGCATAGTAAATTGTATTCTACTTGTTGAGACCCATCAACATGGGTATCAAATGAACCTAAGTTATCCGCCATTTTGTAGAGGCCGCCATCTTGGATTTTAATTTTATATAGTACATTGTATTCTACTGGTTGAGAACTTTCATTTGATACCCATATTGATGGGATTGATAAAACCTACGTTATCCGCCATTTTGTAGCGGCCGCCATCTTGGATTTCAATTTTTTATAGTATATTGTATTCTGCTTGTTGAGCCCTTTTATTTGATACCCATATTGATGGGATTGATAAAACCTACGTTATCCGCCATCTTAGATTTCAATTTTGCATAGTAAATTGTATTCTACTTGTTGAGACCTTTCATTTGATACCCATGTTGATGGGATTGATAAAACCTAAGTTATCCGCCATTTTGTAGAGGCCGCCATCTTGGATTTTAATTTTATAAAGTACATTGTATTCTACTGGTTGAGAACTTTCATTTGATACCCATATTGATGGGATTGATAAAACGTACGTTATCCGCCATTTTGTAGCGGCCGCCATCTTGGATTTAAATTTTTTATAGTATATTGTATTCTGCTTGTTGAGCCCTTTCATTTGATACCCATATTGATGGGATTGATAAAATCTACGTTATCCGCCATTTTGTGCCGGCGGCCATATTGGATTTACAATGTTATTGATATTACTATATTGTATTGTCATCGGAATTAAAGGTGTATACAAAATTTCAGATTAATCGGTTGACAGGAAGAGGGTGAAATTTGAATTACTAAATTTGACCCAAGAATGAATAAAACAAACTGGGTGAGCTAAATAAAACCGTTTAATAAAATAAATGCTCTTCAAAAAATCTTCAAGTATTTATTATTTAGTACGAGTATGTAATTAATATTCCTGACATATGGAGAGAACAAATTGTAACGAAATATTTATTCTTCAAACACAAATTGAAATTGGAAACATATTGATTTCTGACACTTACGCGAATATTAGACATTGAAATAAAACTACTTTTACGGATTTTATCGCGGTTATATTATATTATTTAATCCCGACGTTTAAAACCGACCGCGATAACATCCGTTATTTAAATGAAATTGGAAAATTATAAGAAACTTTTATAAAAAAAAAAAACAAAACAATTACCTAGGTAGTTTGTCTTCAAACACAAATTCATTCCTAACTCTACGGGAACTCCATGGCAACAGAACGGCTGGTCGTGATTGGTCGATCTTACAAAAAGACTGACCAATCAGGGAGAGCTTTCGGATAGTTGACAATTTGACAATTTCTCATCGATAGATTATAATATAGCGAAAAATAATGCGTTAAATTGCAATCAGATGTTACGGTTCACAATAATGCGACAGTTTACAATCTCTCGAGATTGATTGTAATCTAACGATGTTTGTAATCTTACGGTGACATATACACGGTACTAGAATAGATGCAATGGTCACAAAACAACCTTCCCACTTACAAAACATGACCGCCAACTAATTCAAACCACGAACAAACAATAAATCTCATTGTTACAACTCAGATTGTAAGCACAACTTCTGCAAAATGCTCAGACAATACAATGTATATGTGTTGAGTCGATGTCACCAAGGCTGCTTACTTAATCAGTCGATTCAATGAAAATTTCTTTAGCTACGATGTCGTAATATAGCGTACCTGATTTTCCCAACTCTGATCTGGTAATCAACCTTTTTAGACAAAAATCTAACTTATTGTCTACAAGCTGGTTGTCCTGGGGAAACTTATTCCCGTACCCTAACAAACTATAGCCTATATTACTCGGGAATAATAAAGCTTCTTAACAGTGAAAGAATTTTTGAAATCAGTTCGGTTGTTTCCTAGCATTTTTGGTACAAACATGAAATGTTTCCTCTTTATTTATTAGTATTCTAAAATAATAAAGTTTGATTTTATAGATAACGGAGGTTTTCGCTAATCGGTCTGTTATTTTGTTGGTGAAATCGACCATGAGTTTAGATTTTCCTAACATACTCCGCTATACCGAGTTTAGGATTAAAGGCTGGACAAGGATTTAGGCAGACAATATAGGGATGAATACACTTATTGCAAAATGTCTGGAGAAGTTCTTAATAGCGTGTATGTGTGAGAATATGAATGAGTGTGTGATAGAGAGATTTGAACTGTGCTTAGCTGTCCATGAAGAGTAAGTTATTTAAATGAATGGCTTGTTTAATTATGCAGTTTTGAAAGTATTTTAGAATTAAGGTACTCATACTGAAAGCAACGGTATGATTCTAAATTTCATAAAGTTTGTCTATTTGACTTTCTGATCGTCATAAAAACTGGAACTACTGCATAGATTTTCACGTGTTTTTCAGCAATAGTAGTCATTCATGGATACGTTTTTAAGTGTACACCCCTTTTTACACATGAAAGAAATTAAAGCACTCCTACATTGTAAATTCAATGTAAATTTAGATGAAGCAAAATCAAAATACAGACGACATAAGTCCTAAAATAAAACGAAGGAATGTAAGTCAATACCGACATAGTTACATACTAATTAAAGTTCCGATCCTACCGTGCTGACCATAACATTGTACAGACAGACAAACAGACTACGTTTTATTACACAGTCTTAGCTGAACAGAATTCTGAAATAGGGTTGTGAGTATTAAGAAGACAATGTTGATTGTAGAATTACGTGAGACGTAACTTTGTAACAATTTTTGAGTATAAGACCTACATTTGTACTTAGAAAGATTACGTTTAATTGATTTTAAAACTAAGCCTTATATGTTTAAAAAAAACTGCAGCAAATATTAGTCCGCTTGTACTGGAAGTCGACCCTAACATAGTTTTGAAAAATTCTAGGCAGACGATGATGATAAAATTAGTACTAAAAAGAATTAGGCGAGAATTTGATGATTGGATGCAATGGTATTTTCAGAAACCTATAAAATAATTGCCATATTAAGTCATTTCAAATTCATATCCTTTTTATCCCCTTTCAAATGTTATGTTTATTAAATAACATCCTGTCATTACCCTCTGAACCAAACAGCCGAGACAAATCGTCAAGGAAACATACAAATGAATCAATCCCTCTTCTAATTAGCCACGAAGCCGGCGCGCGCGCAACTCAAAAGCAGCCGCGTGCGCAGGAATGCGCGTGACCAATGCAATTAGAGAGTCTTTCAGGCGGATGCCTTACTTGCATTACTTTAGGTATTGAGTTCTAAATTCGCTTGTCTAAACACTTCAATTTTCTATCCTAATTTCAAGGTAATAAAGACTAATTTTGATCAGTAATTGATTCTGCAATTCTTGACCGCAAAAAGTTTTAAGCACCAAATGTCGGCAAGCGGTTTTGTGTTTTGTTTTTAAGAATGTAAGGTTGGAATTTAAATGACAGGTGGATGGGGAAGTTTCTTTGGCAGTTCTCCAGAATGCCATTCCTCACATTCGCAGTCGTATATTCTGATTGCGAAGTTGTGACACCTTTGGACATTTATCATTGTTTTTGATGTTGTAATACTGTGGTTACTCTGTATGGTGAATTATTTTATTGAGTGCGTAAAGTTGTGGGTTTATTCCTGGTTTGGGTATAAAATAAATAGGACTATTCTTGATTCATTTTATTTAACGATTCTAACGATTCATTTATCTACTTTTTCAACACTGTAAACAAAATTCTGAAAGTCTGACGATTTGGAAAATATGAAACAGAATTATCCATAGTGTACAATTTTTGGAAATTTGGGCAATATTTCATTGACTTCCAAAATTAATTTCACCCTCCATATCTGAAGATCGAGTATAGCAATCATCGTAACATGTCCCTGCTAATCAAACTTAAGGGATTCAATTAAACAGAGACAAGATGACCCGACACCCTTGTTTCAGACAAGATCTTTATGTTTCTCCGACCCTACTGGGGTTTGACGCACTAGGTAGATAACACGCTGCGTTTGCGTTTAATTTTTGAAGTTAACGAAAATTCTGCTTAAGTCAATCCAATTGTTGAAGATAAAATTAAAACCTATAGCAGTATGGAAACTGTAATATAGTTAAGTTTAAAGAAACTTATACTACAAAATAATTATACTCAATTACACGTTAAAAACAAAAACCCACGTTGTGCATCGGTCCTTATACTTCTACAATTTTGTCTTGCAGTGCCTAGCTCTTTCTCGCAGTTTCAATAAGTAGTCTAAGTCAAACGGGGATGGTGTAGCTTCCGAACAATGAAAGATTTTTACAATTGGTTCAGTACAAATAAATAATAAAAAAACTCTTTATAATTTTAGTTCAGATAATTCTTTTACACGCCCATACAATAACATTTTCTCCTTAGCACAAAACAGCTATGTTTTTCCCACCCAGTGCGTACCTACTTGTCAATTGACGATCTCAAGCACGTCTAGTGATGTAATTGTTTCTTATTCCTGTATCACATCAAGCTGCCCGTTTGTAACAAACAATTATACAGCACCAATATAATGCAGTTATGGATCTACAGGGATTAATTGAATATTTATAGATATTGTTTTGTCCCCGATAGGACAATATAATTCTGAGATGTAGGGACTTGAAATATTTTGTTGGATATGGGTTGCATATGAAGTAAGGTAAGCAATTGGATTGTTGACTCCAGTTTTTGGTTTGAACTTTACTGGTGTAATTTTGTATTATTTATTGTAAGGAAATGCGTCGAGCAATTTTATACAAAGATATTCCTAAAACAGAGATATCCTAATAATTTCATCTTATTTTGAAAAACTTTTGACTCTGGCGAGAAAATCCTTTCGGTCTACTTTCAGACCAAGTTGGTATAATAGCCATGCAAAATATATTTTGCAAGGTGCGATGTTTTATAGAATCTCTTCTTTAAATGTCACTCCCACAACGAAATCAATTTCCATACCCGTAAATAGCGATGGCGTTCATGTCTGAATAAATTCACTTATTCTAGATATAGGTCGCGCCATATTGGATTCCGCTTCCAAGCTTTTAACGAAATTATTTATCGACACAGCACAACACTATTAGGTGTCGATATTTTTTATTCACGTGTTTTGCTCTTGTTTTGTCGATAATTTAGTTATGCTGCTTTTATTATGCTTTTAGTTTGTGTAAAATGTAATTATTTGAAAATGGATTCTATGTAGGAAAAAGGGAAACTTAAAAATGGACCTGAAAATATGCAGCTAGAATAACCGTTTTAGTTAATGACTGTATGGTGTTCAGATATTATGAACCTTTCAGAACGTTATTTGCCCACCTTTCTTAGCTTGTTGTGAATTTATGTTCCTAAAGTCCTTATGTCTAAATTGACCGGACTAACCGTTATATCTTATATAGATTCAGATTCATTTGTTTTAATTCCGTAATTGGGTTTACAGGATGACCTTAAAGGAGACTGAAAGTTATAATTGTATGTCTTAAATGCATCTATACTTTTAGAATACCACCCCTTTTTTAACGACTTCAAAAATCATCAAATGATCCCTCCCGCTGTGGGTTAGCAGCGGTAAGGTAGTGTCAGACTCTTATTGACTAAAAACGTCGTGTTCCGTCGTAGGCCTTTTATGTACCAGGGCCGCAGTAACTTTTTCGAACAATCCCGCAGCCCAGAATACCACCCCTTCATCCTATTGACACCACTACTAATAATACAACAATGTCATTACATAAACCTATAAAATTCGTACGTCCGTCCGTATCACTATTTCCGTCACACATCAAAGTGCGTTCGTAAAGAAGAATCAATAAATACTAGTTATATTATGCGGCGTTGTCTGCACCTGTTTCTCTATAGTTCTGAGAAGTTCTTTTTTAAAAGTCACTAGAATGAAAAGATAGTGTGTCTCTGTGGTCGCGTGACAGATGTGAACTGTTTGCATTTTCAGGAAGGAGGAAAGACAATGCTTTGGTTTTTATTACACGGAAGTGGAAAATATGTTTTTTTTTTTAATTATTTTATAGACTTGGCCTTTGATTGGTTGCGTTTAATGCGAAACTAAATACAAAAAGCTAAAGTATTTGTTTGTTTGCTTTACCCCGCTAGTCTCTTGAACTTCTGGACCAATATGAAAAGCTCTTTCACCATTACGTAGCTATAGTTTTATAGGCTATTTTGTGTCCAGGTGGAACCGTTAGCAAAGCGAGTTATTTTTTTATAATTTAAAATTTTCTAATACCTAAACTTCAAATCTTGGAATTCCTTGTCTCGATCGTGGATCAATGGTTCTTATTTGACTTACCTCTGAGATTAAATGTCAAACTAAAGTCAGGGATAGTCAACTTAAAGCCCAGACGAAATAAATCACGTATTCTTTTGTATTACAACAATGCAGTAGTGTCTAGCCTTGAAGAAAGAGCTAAATTGAATTGAGTAGGTACACCTGTTCTAACAGACAAAATGTACCAGTCAATGTGTAAACCCCTGGATTTGAAAGGTCAATGAACTAAGAAATAATATGTCTTGAACAACATATTGCGAAGAGATTTTGGACGTCTTCTATACTAATATAAAAAAGATGTTTTTTTTTGTTTGTTTATTTGTATCCTAAAGGCTCCCAAAACTATTGAACCGATTTAAAAAATTCTTTCTCTGTTGGACACTTCTACCGAGTAGCATAGGTTATATTTTATCCCGGTACGGGCATTAGTTTCTACGGGACTCGAGTGAAACCGCGGGACAACGATTAGTAATTTACATGGAGCTAATTTCAAAATTATTGCAAATCAACGAATCAATAGATTGTTGAAATCGACCTATAGTCTTCCTAGAACAGTATACATAGCAACTCTTGTTCCTCAAGCCTTTATAACAAAACAAAAGACAAACAACAAAACAAATGACCATCCTATAATCCGAACCCATGAAACAAACGCATATAATCTAGCCACGGCAATATTCGGACCCTCAATACAAATGGCTGGTCAAGCCTATAAGCGATGGCTGTCGTTTATCATACACATTATTGCACCTATGAAGTATCCTATAAGAGGCGAAATTAACCATGTATGGGGAGTGCGAAAAATTGTGCGTTTTTATGGGGAAGTAGTTTTTTTTTTGGGTAATGAGCCCAATGGAGGAAGACAGGTGACAGTGGTCAAGAATCGTCTCATGACTACCTATTGTAAAAAGGCATTTTACAGCTAATCTTTCGACCGACCACGTTGCGTATTTGTCGGAAGGGAACCTTTAGGTACTGAGTTCTCATCAAATAACATTAGGTACAACGTTATTTAACTAGAACTGTGTACAGAAATATCATAGGAATAGAAAAAAACCGGCAATCTTCCATTTCTTTATTACCTTAAGATGCTGTCCAGTATTTTACAAAACCGAAACACAAGTTTGAAGTTTTATTGAATGAAAATATTCTAAGCCTTAGTTTACCACGCAACTGTAGTGCAGCTTTTTTGTTCTTTATAAAAGAAACTGCAAAGATTTGTCCGTGTAAATTCTTGCTACTTAGCTGCAGAAAGCAAGACTAAAATTTATTCAAACAAGCTTCATTTTCAAAGGGAAATGCAAATATTTAGTGTTTATGATCCCCAGTGGTGAGACCGCCATTTGCTTTGCTTCCTAATGCGAGAAGATTATTCTTCTTGTGCTGTTTTGTTTAAAAGGACCTGAAGTTTTCTTGATAATAAAGCTATATAAATATTATGTGGACGTATGTATGTGCTTTTGACATATTGGGAAGTCTATATGTCTACACTGGATTGGGGTAAAGTTGTTTGAATCAAGGATCAATCAAAGGAAATCAATTTGAATCAAGGAATTCAGAAATCAGAGACGAATGGAAGATGATATACTCAAAATGATAGTGGGCTTCGAAATATCTAGTATTGATGAAACAGCGAAAGTTTAGCTAGTTTAAAATATAAATATTGTAAGTGTATACAAAATAACCGCAAATTAATTTGTCATCATTCCATTTCCAAGGCTCTTTTTATACCTTACAACCAACCGACCAGAAGCAGAAATAGTATTTTAAAACTTTTTCATGAACAAAATCTGCAGCGAGAGAATTTAAATTTTAATTAATAACATTTCCTTGCTCCTTAGAATTTCAAAGGAACTTTTCCATTCAATAAAACTTGCGAATACCTTCGAATCTTTGCAAATTAATTGCATTTGTAACAACCTTATGCACTAAGCAATAAGGTTGATATTTGCTTGTGGTTATAAGATATGTAGCCAAGAGAGGGCAGTAAGAAATTATTAGACGTGTCCCGTCGTTAGAAATCAAAACATTAGAAACTTTGGTAAGAAGGGTAAATACCCGACTGTTGTGAATTAGAACGTGGTATGTGGCGTTTACTGTTGCGTCTATTTCAAAAGTCTACGGGTTTATTAAACGTGTTAACATTGAAATTGTTATATTACTTGATTTAATGTAACATGATTACTAAGTATTTTACTGTAGGTAGCACTTTTTCTAGTTTAGTTCTTAAACGGAAGTTTTTAGTTTACTACGCTTTTAGCGCTTTTTAGCATTCTTCTGCTTTGAAACCTACAAAACAATTCATGAAAGAGCTTAAATACAAAGTATACCTATGCTTACCACTTCGTCTTCCAACCAAAATATAGGTACATTTAGTCTGTATACCCGGTTTTCTCACTGAGCAACCTCTTCCAAAACATGGAATCTGCTCGTGTATAATTACGAGGTAAATGAGCGTGACCGAGAAGGGGCAGGTTCAACCCTTCACTCCACATTTATTGTTTTAAATAAACTTGTAAACAGATACAACTTATAATTGCAAGGGTTGATTTTGAGTTTTACGATAATAACAAGAAATATTTTGCGGTGAGATTTGAGACGGTATGAAATTCGAATTGCTAATGTTAATTGTAATTTCTTATTGGTGATTTGATCAGTGTTGGTATCATGATTGCAACCTTGTCTCAATTAATTTGAGGTACATATTTCTATAATTACGTGTAGTCGGTCAGCAACACGCATAGGTACCCAGCGCGATGAGTATTTGTAGGTATCTTGGAGGAGGCCTATATATGTCCACCAGTGGACATTTCAGTCATCAGTCTTTGAAATAATTTCTTTAGATAAATTATGGAATCTGACGTTACTCCGAGGATATCCATAAAGTGATATGAAAAGATGTAGCATTAATTAAAAGACAATAAATCGAGGCTTGGATGTTTGATAGTTACCATATTTCAATGGATGACAGTATTTAACTGTTACAGAAAGCTACATGACACAACAAAATTAAAGTACATAAGGAAAACTGCTTGTCCTTTCCGAACTGTTGCAGTTTAAGCCGAAAATATTCAAAACAAAAATCCCAAACATACCTAAAAATGCAAATTCCACAAGAGTATAAACAGTGACATCCCATGGTGTCCCATAAAAGACAATGGTTGCCATCACGACCAACATAAACAAGGCTAGTCGCGAACCAACGTAACCAGATTTTGGACAATTAATTTTACGAATTAATGAAGGGGACTCCAGTTAATATGAGGTCATTTTACTTGCTAATACAGTACACATATGTTTGAGAGCAAAATTTTAAGGTCTTCTGAGGTCTATCGTTTGTAATTTAACGGTTTGTTTTCGGCAAAATGACAGCTGGTGGGAATTAATTTTAAGGGTGTATTTTTTCGGTGTTGGGAATGGGTGGTAAAATCTTTAGGCCGTTATATGGTTATGGGTTTTATTTCATCTAAATAAAAAAATATATATCTGGTATCTGGTATCTGGTACAGTGATAATAAAGTGTCTTTTAAGAATCAGAATGACCTGTGTTGTCTTTAAGATGCGAGCCATCTAACGAATCGCCATACTCTTTTTTGAAATTCTAATCATAAACATGACTTGATTGCAAGTTTCAGTGAAATAACGACAAAGCGTATTGCAGCAATAAACACTAACCTTTACGCTTCAAAGTGAGTACCTACATAGCTAGATATTTTCAAAGTATTGCGACCATTCGGCTAAATTATCATATTTACTCTTATTCCCGTATTGAGTTTTATGGGCGCTTGTTGTAATTTTGGAGTTGAAAAGTGCTGACTCAAAGCTTAATTTAAACAATGGTTTTCGAAGCCCTCTCCAAATCATAGCCACTTAGAACCTATTTCATCCCCAAAACGGCACATTCCCGTATATTGACACATCACCGGAGAACCAGGTTAAGCCAAGGTTACACGTGTTGTATCTTTTATTCAAGTGAACAGCTCCCTCGATGTAGTCGTGCCTTAATTAAGGGTGTAGCACCTGCTTTAATCACAACGGCATTATACATACATTTGTATGTCGTTTTAATTAGTGATGCTTTGGTTCTGCTAAGGGAGAGAAGAGAGAAAATAGGGCATTGGATTTGTAAGGTGTGGAATTATGTCAAGCCTGTTTTGATCGCGAATAAAGTTGGTTGACTGGTTCCCGATAAGTTATGTACATAATATGTCTATGAATTAGAAAAACCAGTAAAAAAATTGGCCTTGATTTTGCCCGGGATTATTAAGCTGAAAACAGGGATGAAAAAAAATTATTTTATGGTTAAGAGTAACAGCTGCCTCTTTTTGTGTGCTCTTATTTTTAGACTATAAAATATCCTAAAATAAACACGACGTGTCCAAAAATTTATACTTTTACCATAAAAATACTAAAACAGCGAATTTTAGGCGGCCTAAAATGTTACCGTAAGCAATTTGTTTGCGAAAATAATATAGACATTAAATTCGCGCCCACATACAAAACTTGGTTCAAAAATAATATAATTTTAAGCGTATATGTCGAAACCGAATTATGTTATTACATTTAATATAGCTTTTTTTATGTAATATTGTCGTAAATTGCGCATCTGAGGTCCGGTCACTGACCGCTTGAGTAGCTGGGGTGACGCTTCGGGGCCGCTAAGATGCCGCTACAAGGCGAATAGCTAGCCCATTGTTTGTGCACGTAGTTCATGGGCAAGCACGTCTGTCGTGGATTGGAAAATAAATGTTTATTTTAACAGCGATTTTGTTAAACTATGTAGGTGTATAATTACTTTTAGCGATTACTTAAGATAATGGACGGTTAAGGATTGGCCAATGTTTGTCCAGGATTTATTTGCAGAAAGTAATGAAGCGTTTCAGTTTTAATTTATAGTATGTTGGGATGCCGTCTTTGTAATTAGTCAAGACTTTTTCAAAATTTTATTAAAATCATTATTGTTAATATTGTAATGGCAAGTTAAAGCTAATGCGTCGACTAGTAACGGGAAATAGCAAAAGCATTAAATATTTCAATTTCTCGCTAGTTGTTCAAGCATTCACTTTAAATACATACACCTTCGGCATTCGTCAGCAGAAAGCAGCATTTTAGTCGTAAATACGGACCCATGATCCAAATATTAATTTATATCGCCCACCTCCGCGGTCAGCGGCCACAGGTGCGAATAATACCTTTACAAATGATCCCCACAATGACAAGTGACGCCGGAGGACATTGTTTGTACAGATCCTGTAAACTGTTTGAACGAGACGAGCTTGCAAATAATTAATTATTGTCCATCTCTGTTTGTGTGAGCTTGAGCCACGCTTGAGCTTACGTGGTAAGCAAAAAGTTTCGTTTACGGTTGGGGCTGGATATGTCTGAAATCTTGGCGAACAAATATTAAACCTAACTTTAAAAAATTTTAAGACCTGAGAGAGGTTTTGGATGGAAAGGTACACACATAACACATGCAGCACAGCGGAGCTTTTATCTACCAATTCTATCACCATCTTTTCTCTTAATGACGATGGATGTTTATATACTGAAAAGCCAAATGCATTAATCGCCTATTCATGTCTTTGTTTCTGTGAATGCATATGATATTTACCAAACATGGATTTCCTACAAAACAATATATATAAACCTGTCGACAAGTCTCTCATTCCAAAGAAAGTATTTTTTTTGTAATCGTGAAAAAAAAAATTGATTTCGCTTATAAGTAGACTAATGACAACCCATTAACATCTAAGTACAACTTAACTAAATAGCCTCCGTTAAAGTACAGGTATTTAACAAACATTATCGTTTCGCGTTTAAATCCAAGCGCAGTAACAATTTCATATTTCAGATCCTAATTACAACATTATTAGAGTAAGAACATTGTGTTACCAGAAAATGTGCTCGGTTTGTGTTGTGGTGCAAGTATGAGAAGTTAGCGATTAAAAATTATAAATAAAAAAAAAAACAGCTCCCAATAATATAGCTGAAATGTTCATATAAGTCTAACAAATACTATGCTGAAAGCAAAACGTGAGATAATCTCGCGCAATCATAATACACACATATAGGTCAGATTGGGAACAAAGTGATTTCGGCCCGACCCGGGAATCGGACCTAAGACCTCGTGCACGACGGTCGTGCTATGTGTATGTAGTATATACGCTCTTTCACGCTAACATTACTGAATGGATTTTTACGAAAGTTAGTAGTAATACAGTCCAAAGTTTACCTTTAAAATTTATTTTACTGTAGGTCTATAGTTCTTACAGTACAAGAATAGTTATCAATATTCGACGCTCTATTTTATAACTTGGACCAACAATTTTCCGCAAAATTAAATCTGCGCGGTTGCTCATGGTAGACATTAAAATTACATACAGACATTCAAATTCGTACATTCGTGTTGTGGCAGGAAGTACCCGCGTGCATTATTTTCGTATTTTCAGCGTTTTCAGCACTAAATGTTTCAGCCAATGTAAAGGGTTTTGTATGGAGTTTGTGTTGATCGTAGTAATTTATTATGGGAATTTTTGGTAGGATATATTTTATGTACCAGCTTTATCTTGTGTTACCCCGGTCGAATGTTATATGCCTATTTTCTGCTACAATTAATTTAGAGTACCTCATTGTATTATCTTGTTTTACCTATGCCTATAGAGATTTTGGATGTAGATACTTTTGTCTATAAAATTATATACAATGTTCTGGGTACCTGCTCAAACATGTGAAACGGTAAACATGGATGTTGTAGTTAATAATGACGGTACCAACAAGGAGTAGTGTGATCTAGCCTTAAATAAGTTCTGAATAACGCGTGATTCTTGCAACAATTTTCTTTTTCTTTTATTCTTGCGTGCTTAAATGAATTGACATGTCTGTATTTAAACTAGTTTCCGTGTAAACCAACACTTTCTCTTTTCAGCAAATAAATTAAAATGCAAGTGTGCACCTATACTTAAAGGTACCTATTCCCCGAACGAATATACTTTATAGCCTTATAAATTTAACTATGAATTTATTTGTACTCTGTTGCTTTGTGATAAGGGTGATATTCCTTTGATATAAAATTAAGTAAATTCGAGCAAGTTAGCGGGCGGGGTAAAGCTTGTGGCACATTATAGCAGCACGGCAACAGCACGGCTGCAGCACGGCGTCGCCTCGAATTAAGACTACGGCGAGCGGACAGCGCGCCAACCACGCGCTGTCCGCTCGCCGTCGGCGCGCCGTCCGCTCGCCGTCGGCGCGCCGTCCGCGCGCCGGCCGCGAGGTGTAAGCTTGCTGTCACCGCAAACTCAATATTATTTTAAGACGATTATGATTGATGTTATGATTGAACACGACGTAATGACGTTGTTTCGCTGCCGGCTCGGAGTCGGCGGGCAATTAGCACGCCGTCGGCGCGCTGTACGCATGAGGACCGCTCGCTTGCAGCACGCGGGCGGCGAGTCGAGTTGTGTGGAAGCGGCAAGCACGCTGACTGCTCGCCGTTGGCTTTTTCATATTGACATTACGAAATATATTATAATATACACGATTTAATGCTCTAAATTGAATGACAACTTAAATGCTGGTGTGGAGCCGTGCTGTTGCGGTGCTGCTGTAATGTGCCACGTCCTTAATAAAATGACGCTTAGTTCACTGTAATTGCTTTGCTACGTGAGTTTTATATTATTAACTGAATTAAAATGTGTTTCTTTTTCGAATCGATTGAGTATAGCGAGCCATTATTTTATTAGATGCGGAATCATGACTTTTTAATAGCTTTTTGAGGAATATATTTTTTGCAGCTGCTTTGCTATTAAATTTCTAATTTAGTATTTGTGCAATTAATTCAGAAGAGACATAACACATAAGTATATAGACTGACTCTTTTTAGACGTTGGTTGAATGACATCTCCGACAAACCATTGTCTTTGCACTGGTTTGTCGGAGTCCTTTAGACTCAAATACATGAATCTTACCCATTTTTGCCAACTACAAAATTTCAGTACTGAAACTCTATTTACAAGTTATCCATCATAACATTATTAACACGAATATTATTAACATTAATAGAGTCGTGTTAGGATACCGCATGTATCGATTTGCAGGCATCCGAGTAAATTGGTCCAGCAGATTGGACGTAATTGGTACAATATAGGACGTCTACAGCAGTGGCGGACTGGTGGGAAACATCTTTAGGTGGCTAGACTGTGTGTTGATTTTGTTAGGGTGATAGTGAAAAAAAATAGGTATATCAAAAGTAAAATGAATGCAATTTTGTATTTTTTTTTTGAAGTGATAAAGGTTCGATGTGCTTTTCATTTATTCATTTGATTAATGGTGATGAATTTTGGTGCTGCTAAGATCAGAAAAGTCTAGAAATAAAATGACAAAAAAGCATTGAGCTTCACGAATTTTATTTATTTTTACTTTTATTTTATTGTGCTACGAATATTTTCATTACCTTAAGCCTTAAAAGGTAGGGCAAAAATAGCGAAAAACAAAATATACAAGACTATCTTTCCATTTTTAAGGTCAATAACGTCCTACGTAAGAGCCTTTTTTTCTCGAATGAATGAATTTTCTCTGCAAGTAAGAAAAGCAATTCCTAGGTAGATAGTTCGTTTTAGTTCCCAAAAGCATAACACAATCCACTTACCAAAGCCGGAGTAGACAGATGTCTAAGTTACGTTACACTCGAGTTAGGTTCTGTTAGCGGGTAGTTTAATGCGCTACTTGTACTGGCGTTAGAATGTTAATCGCTTTCCAATTGTTTGTAGACGGTAGTTATTAGGTTTTAGACGTGGTATGTTTTGGTTGAAATATCTGTTACAGCCTTTTTATCGTCCCACAGCTGGGCACAGGCCTCCTCTCACACGGAGAGGGATTGAGCATTAATCACCACGCTTGCTCAATGCGGGTTGGCGATTTCAGACTTTATAGTCCAGGTTTCCTCAAGATGTTTTCCTTCACCTTTTTATCAGCCATTGGCGTCTAAGATATACTTAGAAAGTACATACAAACTTAGAAAAGTTGCATTGGTACTTGCCTGACCTGGAATCGAACCCGCGCCCTCATATTTGAGAGGTTGATTCTTTGCCCACTAGGCCACCACGACTATTACCATTATTATTATCTTGTATGTCTCTGACCGACCACGGGACTACAGAGTCCCGGATTTTTGGAAGGCGAACGTGGGGCCGAAGCCAACACGCTGAAGCCCTTTTGAGACAACTTTAATGAAATGGCGACACAAAACCGACGATTATCCCCGTATACACTATAGAAATGTACCCAAGGACAATCCCCGGTTCTGTGCTAAACTATTGCTAACTATGGATGAAAACTACTTGGGCTATTGTGATGGGATGCTAATGGACTAGGAATGGGGAAACTACGGGAACTATGGCACCTGCCGATGACAATGTATTAAATACATGTTAAAATGGCAGGTGGAGACTCGCCAACTCACTTACTGGGCCCTCGGGAATCAGTCACTGAAAAGCAACAAGAGGGCAACAGGGACATGAGCGGCTGAGAAGGGTGAGGATACCTCGGCGGACTTTAAACGCAGATCACGCGCTCCCTGCGGGTCCAGCATCACCGGCCCACTCGCCACTTACCACGAGGCACCTACCCTCCGAGCAGGACTAACCTTGCTCTAGCGACTCCACTCTGACCGGCCGATGAAGGCAAGCCAAGAGGCGGGAGACCTATCCCCCGTCATGCTTCACTCCGGCAGGCCGGAGATGGGGGACAGTATACTCTCCCTGGAGCACTCGGATATATAGCCCCGCGGGGTCGCTACTCCCCGTCATCCGCCTCAGATGCCCTGCGGGGCCCATTATTATTTATTATTATTAGGTTGAAATATCATGTCAGCTAATTTGTATTGTAAGGTTACCTGTTACCTGTACATAAATAGTCCTAATACTTAAATTTTGCATGCCTGCTGGCAGAATGTACAAGGATTCTTTTTTTATAGTTACACAACACCTTATTTATGTACTTACCAACATTTTTGGCAAATAAATTATTTTTATTATTCTAAATATTATAGCACGCCTCCATTTTGAAAATAGTCTGGGTATATGGAATTTCTTGCCGTTCTTCCCAATAAGACCAACTATTTGGAACCTATCATTATAGACTATCTTTGAATCTTTATGTAGCTGGTAGTTTTTGAGTGAAAGGGTGACAAACAAAATGACTGTATTTAGAAGAAAATAGATAATTATAGCAACAATTTATGTTTTTACTAAAATGAAAGTCTTTCATAATATAATTTAGACGAGTAAGTGATGTTTCTATCTATCACAACATTTACGGTACTATACAGTTTCTCTTATGACCTCCTCAATCTTTGCTAAAGAGGCCATTACGCAACAAAATGACTATATATCATGAAAATTGCTTGTTTGCTTGTAGAATTATTATCAATAAACGTATATCATGAACTCGCTATCACTATTCTTTTTTTTATAAGACCCTCTCTATTAAGTATATCCTTGACTACAGTCGGGGGATTGGGATTTCACCCGTCACTGGTAGAACTACTCTATGCACCTGGATTCTTCACGCCTAAACTACTGAACCGATTTGTGTGAAATTTGGTACAGACATAGGTTAGAACTTGAGAAAGGACATAGGATAGTTTTATTACAAAAAAATAAAAAATAAAATTTATTCTGGACATATAGCGCTATCTATTGGTCAAACCAAAAATCTGCCTTAAGTCACTATTCCATGCGAACGAAGTCGTGGGCAAAAGCTAGTTAGATATAAATTTAAAAAAATATTTAAGTAGGTATGTATGCACTTTCTACGCCATTTTCACTAGCTGTAACAATGCAGCTACCGAAGTATGCGTATGACACTTGAGCTAATGAGTTTATAAACTCGCGCTATGCTCACAAGTAGTTTCAGGTTCGTGGTTTTCGTTTGTTTAATTAACTGCCTTGTTCTGTGAGGACAGGTCATGTAAGTTATACATGTAAGGTAATTTGCAAAAACTTGGTTTGTGAAATGAAAAATTTTAATTAGTACCTACCAAAGTTTTTGAGAGATTTTGGAAGAAATGTATCTTCATGAAGAACGGAAATAAGTCACAGTTCAAAGATAAAAAGTCATTTTTATTTATCACAAACACAGCTATCATTACAAGTAGGTACATAATTTTCCAATAGCAGTACCGTGGCAACATATTTATTTTTAAAGTCTTTATTTACGTACTTATACAAATAATTAGAATGTTTTCCTATTTCTCACCTCTCACAACTCCGCTACAATTTCTAGCTTTAAAAAAAAAAAAAACAAAAAATTACAACCAACCCCATTCATGAACCTAACACGTCGTAAATAAAAGTGTTTGAATGCATAATTTCAGGGCATAAAACATGAAATATTTTGTACTGAAATTACGCGAATTCAGTATGCACGAACATGGAAAACAAGATGAATATCCTTCATACATTTTATATGGTTTACATTTTAAAATACTGGATTAACGTGGGAAATACAGATTACAAAATTATAACTAGTTTAATATTCACTGTTTCACCGGATAATTTTTATTTTTATTAGATCCGGATAAAGTATTGCCTATGTTATTCGTATGTCGGAGCCTGTGGTATAAACAAGCAAAACTGATATCTCTTTTTTATTAAAATATCTCTTTTTTAGAAATTACTAGCTGTTGCCCGCGACTTCGTCTGCGTGAGCAATATAGAATTTCCAATTTCGTTTATTTAATCATTCATTGCTCAACCCCCGTAGGTGATAGCGTGATAATATATAGCCTATGTGTTGAACCGGCCCCCAGGTAATAGTCATGCAAAATTTGATTTAAATCCATGCAGTACTTTTTGAGTTTATCCGGGACAAACATACAGACAAACAGACATACAGACAAAAATTCTAAAAATTACATATTTGGGTTCAGAATCGATTATGAATCACCCCCCAAGTATTCTTTAAAAAAAATATTAAATGTACAGTTTTGACTTTCCTATCATTTTATTATATGTATAGATGTATGAAAGTATTACGATTCCGTGTATATAAATATTTTAATAAGATTTTTTCTTATTTTGTGTTGATTTTAAGTAGTTTTTACTGGTGTCTGTGATTACGGGACGGTTTCTAAGGGACCATTTAATTCTCAAGTCAAGACATGACAAAAAAAATTGCACTGCTTTTACTAACTTGGCCAAGATACAAATTATATGCACCTCAAAAGCTGTCAATTAAAACCACAGGTTTCAAATTAATCCAAAGCCAACAATACCTTCTAACACGTATGATGTAAATATATAATGACTATATAAACGAACCCGGCCACACCCGCTAACGAGTTCACAAATTCATTGTTTATTAACTATACAAAATGCGATTAAAGCGAAAGGTGGGCTTTTGTGTATAGGCTGTGGTTTTTTAGAATATTTTTGGAAAATGATGGGTTTATATTTTAATAAGAGAAAGAATAAAAATAAACGAATTTGCTGCCTTACAAAGAACAGAATGCACTGTTGAACTACATGTTTTGAGTCGTATATTTTCTTATTGTAGATACTCTTTTTTGAAAGGTGTCGAAGATATTCATTTTAAAATCGGTTTTGTAAGAATTACATTTAGAAGAATATTCAAAAACACCTAAGTACCAACTTGCAATAATTAAGTATTTAGGTGCCAAAACGACGTGTATTTATGCTTAAGTTCCTACAAATCAAATATAATAACCCCGTCCCTTCCACAACACCCTGTATACCAATGCAACGGAAGGGTGGACGGCATACATTCTTAATGTGACGCTGACAGCGAAATTGAGCTTTGATGTAACCGAATGAATTTTCAGTTAACCAGTTAACTGTGCTCACCTGGATGTGGTTATCGTGTAACTGCCGGTTAAAGTTGGGTGATTGACCTGTCAAGCTTGATTATGAGTCACTGGGTCTTGGATTAATTGGGTGTTATCATTACTTTTTTAGTGTTAACGTTATCTTTACTTCCTATTCTAAAGCTGAAGAGTTGAACGCGCTTATCTTAGGAAGTAATCGTTCTATTTAAAAAATCTTTCAGTGTTAGATAGTCCGTTTGTCCGTCTAGGAGCAGGCTAAAGTTTACTCTTTTATGTTCCCGTGGGACGCGGGTAAAACGAATTGTAACAACAACAACGGGTATAACAGCTTTAGACATAGTCAGAAAATAATATTCTGTATATCGGATGCAAAACTGCATGCTGTAAGTTTCATGCTCTCAAATTCGGAATCCGTAATCTATTTTGTAAAAAATGGATATACTCATAAAAATAAGAAACAAAATCTTTCATCACATATACATAACAAAGAATAATAACTCCAACACCTCACTATATATATTTTATTATAATAAATAATTGATACGTTCCTGACTAATGGTGTAGAAGAGATAATATGAAAGTTGACGGGAAGGGAAGCTCGCTCGAAGCGTAAGATATAGTCTTTGTTAGAAACAACGTGTGAGAAACATAAGTCATTATGCCGGCTGTGTTGTTGATTAGATATGTTAAGGTAAAGCGAATACGTTATTGTGTTACCTGAAATACACAAATAAATATACACCGTGACTTTTTAGTCGTCTTACAAAGGTGGTCCACTCAATCTATCCGACATAAAATACCATTAGACACGATTATTAATTTTATAGCCTTACTTAATTAAGATAATAGGTGCAAAGAAAAATACTGAAAAAAAAATGTTTACGTATCAAACGGCAGAAAGTAGGTACCTTCCCAACGCGCCGCGCTCCATTGATACAAGATTCGGGCAGCTCTCACAACAGGGTGTTCTTATAATCTACGTTATGCATCATAATAATGAATTAATTTTTATTTTTAAATTATTCAAATCTCATAAATAAATTTTTTTATATGAACGTTTACTAGTCATTGGATACATGAAGTGGGCTGCCGTTGTAAGACGATTAAAAAGTCACGGTGTATATGTTGTATCATTAAGTTATTTAGTGAAAATATTTTTCTTACAATATTACATTGTTATAAAATTTAATCATTAAAAAAATATTTAACAAAATTGTATTTTTTTGTTCCAGGTAAAATTTTTCTTAAGCGGCTCTCCGAACGGTAAAGTTTCACTACTATTAATCGCGACACTCCTAAAACGACTTTTATTCAATGTACACATTCATCTAGGCCTGTTTAATAAAATTACAGAGGCATGTTAGGACAAATTGCTAGCACGCCCACGCATGAATATTTTGTCGCATATGCAAATGTATTTTGGAAGCGTGCACGGCGCCCGCCCAAACCTCGTGGCTGTTTCCGGCACAGTTCGGTGGAGACAGTAAGTCAAGTTGGTTGGGTCATTGAATATATTCTGCTAAATATATAAAAAAATAAGTTAAAAATCTAAGTAATCAGGCGATGTTGTGTCTCTCGTTTCGTCATGCGTTGGATGACAAAAATGCGCTTGATTTGTTTGTAGCCTGTTGTCGAAATTAGTAAAATAGGCAGATATGCACAAGGCATTTTTGAGAAATTGTTAGTGAAAATAAAAGCCAAACCATTAATCCAGCTAATATAGCTGTTTAATACTTATTTTGAAGGCGATCTCTTGCTTACAGTTTTCTTGATGAAATCCCATCATCAAAATCAAAGCTATCAGCGCTGATCGGAACAGATTGGTCTGTAGGTCTGTACTGCATAAAAAGCATACCTACTACATTCAAATTCAACATTTAAAAACTGGTACTTCTAAATTCCTCGCACTGCGTATCCGGTCACAGGACATCCGCCGCACGCATGCGAATTAAGTACGCTTTTGTCGATTTCAATGCTTTATGGCGCTTCTTGAAAGGGTTGGTACCGTGGGGTTAAGTATGGAACGATTTCGACTATTAGGTATGTAAGTGGTAAGTATGTATGTGTGGGTGTGTAATTGGAGGTGTTTGAGTTTTGAGGTCTTTATTTTGGTAATTTCTAAATGGAGTTGTCTGGCTGTTTATGAAAATTATCAAGCTATAAACTCATGTTAAATGCTTAAAATGTAATTTGTTCTGATATGTTAAATATATTTAACCATTATGTGTGTTAAATACATTTGAAATTCACACTCACAGTCGACTAATCCACTCCTTCCCACACCATCTTCCAAAAATAATAAGATATTTGAGAAACTACATGGCGTTTATTTATGGCGTGTTTACGATATTGCTAGGGAAGCCCTAATGCAGTGGTTCTTAACCTTTTTGACATGAGGGACCACTTTACTAAAGTTTGTCTTGCCGGGGACCACCTCATCGGTTTACCTAAATTAGCACTCATTTCTTTATTATGTATCAAAAAAAATATCTGAATTTTTGGGTCAGTTCTACTCAAAGCTAAACGCATGTCGGCAGTTGTGTGCAAATACAATTAAAGAAAAACTTGCCTATGTAGTTTCCAATGCGCGAGCGAAGCGAGCGCGAAATTTTTATTGGACTTAAACCAAATATTACGTAAAATGTAGCCCAAACGTACTTAACTTTTTGTTTGTTGACAAATGGCAAAATATGCATATAGTTTCTGAATACGCGAGCGAAGCGAGCGCGAAATTTTTATCGGCCTTCAACCAAATATTACGTAAAATTTAGCCCAAACGTACTTAACTTTTTGTTTGTTGACAAATGCAAAGGTAAGGGCATACGGTTTCTGAATACGCGAGCGAAGCGAGCGTGAAATTTTAATTATTTTTTAAGACTCAAAACCAAAATTACGTAAAATGTAGCCCAAACATACATTTTCATGAATGGGGGGACTAGGTACGACACACCCGATACATGTACGTCCATGCGAAAACCCCCGCTCACAATTACAAGTCGATAAAAATTAAGTTAGATAACGTATAGCAACGTCGTCAAAGCTAAGCTTCGCGGACCACTTGGAATGCCTCCAGGGACCACCAGTGGTCCGCGGACCACCGGTTAAGAACCACTGCCCTAATGTATCGACAAGACTATCGATAACTCTTAGCGGGCACTCGCGAGATTGTTCGACTCGTTGGCGCCAACGAGCTTGGCCACGGACTATGTTTGGTGGGGGTGTGACAAATATTGGCCAACATGTTTAAGTGTAGCTGGAATATTAAGTTATACTAGAAAGTATTCATGGTGCAGCATGGTGCGAGTAAGCATTAGATAAAATGATCAAAGACCCCTCCCGCAGCGGGAGGGGGTGTCAGATTTTTGACTGTCAGACTTAAGCCCACCTTTGTTCCTTCTGGAGCCCTTTATGTATTCTGACCGCAGCTATTCTCTCGTCTCAAACCTAGAGTGACAGTTATCGCCAAATCATGACATTTCTAAATTATATAGGTAATGGGTATCGTGTAATAATTGTATATACCTACCTAATTATATAGGTTTAAGTTAATTTGCTGTGCCCTAACAGGTTAATGTATACATACGTTACACATAAATAATAAATATCCATTGTCTTAGGTACTATTGAATTACATAATGACTGAAAGTTTGGTAACGAAGCAATAAGTGGAACATTAGACTACCACTCATTGTAACTGTGTTGCCTCCATAAGAATAATAGACCAATGGAGCCTATTTTTACACGCTTTTTATTAGCTTCACCTGTATGTTTGTAGGTTTGTAACCGACTTCTTTGGGCGCGATTTTGACCCACTTTAAACGGCCAGATTTCGTTCAAACTTTGTAGATTTATTGAGGACCGATGACAATACACTAATTTGATAAAATTATTCCATTTTTAACCGACTTCCCAAAAAGGAGGAGGTTACACATACACATCGATTACTCCGAGGTTTATAGACCGATTTACGTGATTCTTTTTTTGTTCGACTCGGAATAGCTGCCAGTTGGTCCCATAGTCATCAGGTCAGGATCTGATGATGGAAACCCTGAGAAATCGAGGGCAACCTTCGAAAGTTGTAGGCATAAATACGGTAAAAACTTGACACTCAGGTGTACGCCTAAAAGCACTATTCAACTGTGAAGATTTGGAGCTGACCTGATGATGAAGACCAGAGAGGGTCCAGGGAACTCGACAACTGAATATGTAAACTACCTCGTGTTTGGGCTTAAATTATTTGTATTGACAAGACCTTTGCAACAGTGAAGGTTTGGAGCTGACCTGATGATGGAGACCAGAGAAAGTCGAGTGAACTCGACAACTGAATATGTAAACTACCTCGTGTTTGGGCTTAAATTATTTGTATTGACAAGACCTATGCAACAGTGAAGGTCGGGAGCTGACCTGATGATGGAGACCAGAGAAAGTCGAGGGAACTCGACAACTGAATATGTAAAATACCTCGTTTGGCCTTATATTCTTTGTATTGATGAGAACTTCCCACTTGTATGGACAGTGACAACTATTCGTATCACTGAAAAGCTTTAAACAAAAAAAGCTATTATAAATAATCCAAACTAAAAAGTAGAAAATAAATAATAGTTTAAAAAAAACTAAAAAACACGCTTTTTATAGAAAACCGAACTAAAAAATAGAAAATAAATTTCAATGAATATAAATTAATAATAGTGTGAATACAAAAAAAAAAAAGCGTGGGGTGCATGGTGTCAATAGTTATAAATATTTTATTGACAGATATGAGTAGAGTGATTTTCATTTCGATAAGACCTTAAAAAGCACCCCACGATTTTTTTTTTTTTGTATTCACACTATTATTAATTTATATTCATTGAAATTTATTTTCTATTTTTTAGTTCGGTTTTCTATAAAAAGCGTGTTTTTTAGTTTTTTTTAAACTATTATTTATTTACAATAAACCACATACATACTTACTCTAGAGACCTATTTCTAAAACGTCGTATAGTCTACCAATTTTCTATGCCATATAACTTGCTTCCGTTCATAAAATAGCAATTTCAACCCTCTAACGTTATTTGGAATCAGACGACTATAGTACGTTCATGGGGTGCATAAAAAATGGCATGCCATGACGACGGAATGGCGCCGAAGATGATTTAGCATCACGCCTGCATGGGGTTTAAGGTTTACTGTAACGGGTTCCAGTTATCTCCTATTTAAAAGATAGGTTTGTAACTGACTTCTTAAAAAGATTGAGGGTCTAAATTCCACCGCGTATATTTTTTTTTTATCATAGGCAGATGGCCAATGCGGAAAATAAGATTGAGGTACGCAAGTTGGAATGATGACTAGAATAGCCAAAGAGTTAATATGTGTGTGAGTGGGGATGTGTTAAAAAGAACCAATAAATGTTTCATATTTGCAAACAGAGACAAATGAAAGAAAAATACGTATTGCGTGGACTTAAATTCTCTTAACGCACTAAAATTGGAATTGGCCTCTGTATTATCTTTTGTGTAATAGAAAAATTAGGCTGACTTTCACTGTAGTACTTATATACCTACACTACACAAAATATTCAGACAATATCCAAGTCGAAAAAACTGATAGTTAAACAAACCAATCCAATAGCCACAGTCCCACAAACGTCATTCAATACAACCACATAAATCGTTTTCCAATCGAATTCTATCGGATGATATACGAGTTTCAACACTTCGGAAAAACCGCCGAATACTGACAAACCTAGCGTGAAATCCGCTAGTACGAAAAACCCAACCGTCCGCAAAGATATCAGCAGGTATTCAAAATAACTACAAAATAACAATAAAGCTTAAAAGTAGACTGCAAACTTTTAGTCGGCCGATAGTTTGTTTGGGCTCATAAATCGGAATGAAGATGAATGGTAGCACGCACATTACAAAGATCAGGTATTAAGCCGGTATCAGACCGACTGAAATCTAGGATTGGAATCAAGATTTTCTTTAAAAAAAAAATTACAACCATCGGGGCAACTGTTGGCCGAGTTTTTAGACTGTAGTTTGCGGTTACTCTTAACTAATTCTTAGTCCAACGGTCCGTTGGTAGTTTTTTTTAGAAAATCGTCTGATACCGAACAAATACCTGATCGTTGTCACGCGTGTACTTTTTGTGTGCCCAAATCAACTATCGGCCGACTAAAAGTATGCAGTGTGTTTACTCTTATACGAGTATAAACCGCCATAAAATGCAAGGTAAACCCATTATCGTCGGGCGGCCGCGTGCATACGGAAATGCAGTCGACGCCATTTTTCATAGCCACAGGATGTGACGTTGATACGTCATTCCGGGTTTTCGCAAATGTTTTCAGTACTTAGTTATTATTTAGAGTAAATAATGTTGCTGTTTGTTTGATGTTTAAAAAGTTAGAAGTAACAGGTTGTTTGCCTGTTTTTGAATACGAAATTCTGGTTCTGAAATGGTAACGGTCAGCTCTAACTACTAAACTAGGGTCGAGGAAGTCAAATAGTTAGATGCTTCATAGTTAAACACTGGTACTCTAATTAGTTTCCAAAAAGCTAGCACCAATGATGATCAAGATCTGCTACATGCTAGAAAATATGTTTAAATATTTACTTTCGTACTAATAATGACTGTCAATTGTGCTTATTACGAAGACGGAAGCTAAACTGATCAATATCGATAAAATATTTGTCTCACTCGAATGTTTCAGTCTATTAATGTATCAAGGTTGAATTCGTATATCTTCATTGATTTTTTGAGTGGAACATGTTTGTGCCTATTTATGAAACTATTAATTTAGGTCTGTTTATATGATCAAATATTCATCAAGTACCTACGTAGCACAACTTCAAACAAGGACATAATAATGTTTTCTAGTTAAGAACTCCAAATTAGTATATTGTTTCCTATTTCCGTCATTCGGGCTGAATCAGATACTCTATATTAGTTAGAACAAAATTGTAGTTCAAGTTTTTTTTTTCAAGGTTTGTTGTTAATTTACAGGCAGAAGAGTCTTCATAGTTCCTAACTTGACCCATTGGTAAAACCAATCGTTGGAATTTTAGTTTCTAGCAATGATGCAGACATAAATACAGGTCCACAGAAATCGTCACTCGCACTTCTCAGTGCATTTTCCTCAAGGAAAATTATTTTCACAACCAAAACTATTAACTCATTCCGCAATCGCCACCGGATTTTCCCCGATAATAGTTACAGTCAAAATAATTGTCCCTCAGCATAAAAGAGGTATTAACGCAGAGTTTTATAATATGGAATAGTTTATTATAAAGCCAGAAAATTCCAATGTTACCGGCAATAAAGTCTTCCTGTCGCCTCGTCTATGGTAGTACACGCCGGAACATTTCAGCAATAAAAACATTGTAAGCGTGGGTTTGAATGCGTTTTATTCGTATAAAAGTATGTAATGCCTATGTATAATAACACTAATTAAGTAGTTTTTTATGTTTTTGTTTTGATCGACCTGTGGACTTGAGTGCTTTTTTTGGGTTGTAGCATAAGATTATTATGATGAAGTCTATCAGTAGTAGTGGCTGTCTTTCAGCTGAAATAACTACGAACCACGCTAGCATTATAAAATTAAAGAGCTCGTTTGTTTGGACGCGTTAATCTCAGAAACTTATGAACAGTTTTTTTTTTCCAAAGTTAGATGTCTGGGCATTAAGTAGGTATAGAGGCAATCTACTTTTTATTCGGATGCGTGGAGTATTTCCTATGAGACGCTTGTGGAAGCTATAAAATTGATAGCACCAATTAAACAACCTTATTTAAACCTAAACAACAATTCAATCAATCACACAAAACCCACACACAACACAAAATACATCAGAAAATACGATCTATTTTCATCTCAAAGACATGTTCGTAATAGATCGCTTTTCGAGAGTGAAAGCAACCGGCGCCGCGGGGTCTGCAATGCGCAATCTATATCAAGGTCATCTATATCTGGGTACCGTCTAGCCTTCCAAGTTTATTTACAACCTGACCCTGGAATTACGGAAATAAAGTTTGTTTTTCCTGGCCTGAATTTTCGTGGAAAGCGAGATAGATTTTTTGTTGGTTAGTTAGTAGTAGCTTTTTGAATGATATTTTATACTGATTTGGTTTTGTATAACACTCAGTTCAAAAACCTGTACTGAGAGTATAAGTATGAATGTATGTACTCTCACTGTTTACTCCCTTATGTACTTCCTAAAGTACTTTATAAATTCCCTTATGTAGGTAATTCCTTATATATACTTCCTTATGTACCCGGATGTTCCCACAACCTACATGACAGAGACAGAGTACACCCTCCTCAGTATGGAACATTTTTAAGATAGAAGCAACTGCAATATTAGACTTACTCTTAAAATTTTTAAAAATGCTTAATGTGCCTCCGTCAATATTGATGTAAGTCACCACATCACAACCCATACATTTATTTGAGATATTTCTTAAAACGACAAAAACCACGAAATAAACAGTAAAATAATTCCTCTATTTGTTATTTCATTGATTCATTCATCAAACAGTTTTCCTTTCAAAATGCCTATTGATATTCTTGGCAATATCTATCTTGTTTGCTTTCATAATTATAACTCAAGTCAATGATCGAAGAATTTGGAGAAATAAATCAGAAACCAAAAACAACATGGTTCTGGCGTCCATCCAGGACTATGTTGGTAACCGCCAATGACCTTCCAAGGACATAAAGAATTACTGAACGACCTTCAACTTGTATGGGATAACTTTGTTTTGGTACAAATGACCTTGGAAAGAAGTGCTAGGAAATTAGATAAAAGGTTTTCGAAAGGAAAACTTTATAAAGTTACTGAAGTACTAAGCGATTCTTAGAAAGATTAATGAGTTAGGAGGCATAAATTATTGTTACGAAATTCTCATTGAGTAAAAGTAAAGCATAGTAGAGCTAATGTTAATTTAACTTGTTTAATGTCTCAAATTGAATTGACTGTTCCGGGGAACGAAATTTCTTCACTACTGTAATCTATAAACGCAATACTACCCCCCATTCAAGTCCTGGCAGGTAATATTAAAGCACCTTATATATGTACCTGTGTGTATAAAAGACATGTTCTTTGTCCACAGCTAAGTTTCATTATATTAGACTCAAGTTCCTTACAGCACTATCTCCTATCAGTTCACAAAACGAACGTTTTTACAAAACTTTTACTGAAGATTTTTAATTTTCCATTTTCGCCTTCACAGGCGACAACAACTGATGTATAAAAACATTTAAAATACATACATGTAGGGATTATTAAATATCGCGAAATGTCACAGAACCTTTCAGTTGGCCCCCTGCCCCCGGCGCCGGTATGGCGAGTGTTCGTCGCGATGTCGCAGTAGTATGGAAGTGTTTACACTAATGTTAGACGGTTTATTATTTTATTGCTATGTTTTTGAAAGATTACGTAAAAGGAAGAAGGCAGTTTTTTAGTGTATTTACTCGAAATATACATTACAGCAGTAAAATGAATTAGTGCTATCGAATTACCCTTAGTGTTATGAAAAATAAAATCTCCAGAGAGAGACAGTCTTTAACAAGCTTCATATTTTTTGTACTAAAATCTCTATATTAACATAGAAAATATTCAGACCAAGCTTCGATTATGACCTTTCAAATCTATTCGATAGTCAAAATTTCTATGTAGGTATGCCTCCGATAATATCTGTACTTATCATAGACGTCTGTGATGTTTATCATGATAAAGGCCACATGCTTATTATCTACATACAGATAAAGCCCAGCATGATGGATTTTACATTTAATTACGCAAGAGTAAATCCATCCCATCTGATATAATGTTTGTTGCGCTTTCTTGCTGTATTGGCTGAACAATTTTTTACCAACTTTGAAGATAGATTTAGAGATAATTTGCATTAGAATATGAACTAAAAGTAGCTACTTACACTAAGACGTCTCAAAGGACGCTCAGAATATGAATAGTTTTAGTATAGTTCGGCCATTCAGAGAATGCGTTCCTGACACGTCGCGATTGAACTGACGACGTAACTTTGCAATGGCGTTGCAGTTACGATAAAAATATTTTTGCTGGTTGTTTACCGTTTTAACAATTGAGGAGCATTAAAACAACATTATTATATCAATAATCAATGAATGTAGTTACGTCGTCAGTTCAATCGCGACGTGTCAGGAACGCATTCTCTGAATGGCCGAACTATAATAATACATAGTTTAAAAAGCAATGTGTTCTGTTCCATAATCGAACACAAAACCATACCAACATGGAGAAACAAATGAAACTCGCAAACCACAAACCGCTCCATATTTGGCAGCATCTCATTCCGATTACAGGAAGCGTTGATTGACGCGTCGCCGATAAACAAGCGTGCCGCCCGGCGCCGCCCTCTTTTATACACCTTATACACATTTGACACTTCTGACGAAGGGACCGTTTGAAGTAATTTCTCGGAGTAGGGAAAAATGAACGGAGATACCATAATGCAGGTAGGCCACGCGCCTTCGTTTAGGTCAAATACGTGCGATGGATATGACTGAAAGGATCAGTTACGAGTGAATTAGCTAGGAGCTCTGGTCTTTGAGATATCTGTCAACGATTTTTAGCATTAAAAATGAGCGAGACTGTAACGTCCCTCGTCCCCAGCACACCCGCATTTTGCTGCGCTACTTTCTTAGGAGATTTTCAGTTATGGCATCTCCGCTAGTCATTTCCTTCTCCGTGCCTTATTCACGTTTGACGCTTGACGTAGGGACCGTTTGAAGTTACTCTGACTCGGACGGGAGGACGGGAGTGAAATGTTTCGGTACACAATAGGTAATTGGAAACGTTTGATTGCAAATGGGGGGTGTGAAATAGGTTATGAAATATGGAGGCTGAATGGTTTGGTAAAGGGGAGTATGTGGTGGACTGTATTCAACGTTTAGTTTTTATGGAATACAAACTCTACAGTTACCTATAGCTAAACATGTTATAATAAAAATATGGAAGTAGCAGACCGTCTGAAAAACGTAGACCGGTTCTAACATGGTCGTAAAAAATAGATAGGTATGATTTCATCAGTAATTATCAGGCAAAGAATATGCATGGTTGGTAATAGAACCATTAAAACATTTCAAAACATTCCAGTCGAATCTCATCTATTATTTCGAAATTCAAAACCTATGTTTACGGCGCAGACTATTAGCTTGCCTCTAGCAAAACGGTTGCCGACAAAATTACTATCAGAGCCCATACCAGACACGGGATGCAAAACTGCATTCTCAATTTCGCCCATAAATCATTTTACATACAAAACACGTCCGTATCTTTGCTTAATATTCATACAATTTAAATAATTTATACTAGAGAGTCGTTTGTCTAGACTCTGATTTTTGGCAAAGTCAAGGCTACGCTTGGCTGTACAGATGATAGCAGAATTGTTTGTAAGAGTATGATGTAAGTGTATTTTAAAGAGAAATTTGAGAAATTGTGGGTAAATTGCAATGCTTGTAATATTTGAATGGAATGAGATGTTTTACATAGATACTTTTCTAGTTCGGTTCAAATTACTTGTTTGCATGATTGGACGCTTGAAAATATTTGCAAAGTCGTCACAACTGAGTTTAGAAAGATACTAACCCTTATTTTCTTAATATACTTTGAGGAAATTCCGGAAACTAATATTTTAGATAGAATGGTTTATCATTTATTTCCGAACCATTTTTGTTTTTAAGGCAAATCTGTATTAAAATATTCATGAAAAGACTTCTATATCCGACAGTACTTTGCCAATGAATAAAAGTGATCTCGTATCCTCTCTATACTCTTAACGTTGGTACTCGTCCAAAATAACAAATTTAAAACGACCCGGCAATATTCTGAAAAGCGATTACTTATTATATGAATTTTAAAGGAATTTCGCCTTTATGGCTGTTAATTTAGGGACTAATCCAATTATGCAAGATATGTAATGCGTTTATATTGTGAACGTGGATTTCTTTATACGCTTATTATACAACGTTATTTTTTGTTTATGCGAAACCTGATACACCTATCTAGTATTTTTATGTAAAGAATCTATGTACGAAATTTCAAAACGGTATCATGAAAAATCATAAAGTTATAAGCTTGTTAAGTTACGGGACTGTCCGTAAAAATACATAATCACCACAAAACGCACACATGCCGCGCAAGGCGATAGCACTGTGCGCTCGCGCCCGCTATGAACTCGCCGTGACCTTTTTTGTGCGAGAATAAATACCTATTTGTGGTGTCCAACATTCAAAGTTTTTTAGATAATTTTGGGAAAAAATATAACATGGTGTAAAAACTACTGGAATCGATTCAGTTACTGATTCTGAACAAACTATATTCAGGTTTCGCACAAACAAAAAATAACGTTGTATACATGTATTTTAAATAGGACCGTAGTATAGCGAAGTCAAAAATACAGTAAAGTAATAACACTACCGTAAGAATGTGTACAGTCATATACTTATAGGTTTATTAAATAAGGTTAGGCCTCATTAGCCGTCAAGTCACTAGGTATTTTTTTTGTTTAAAAAAAATATTTTAGATAGCCCATTTACCATCGAAAGACTACGTACTTTTCGGGTGCCCAAAATTTATAGTACGGGACGCGGAATATTACTTACTCATTTGAAACTATGTTTGATCAGTCTCGAAAGTGTAAGCTTTATGTTAGTGCTAATGTACCAGAAATACAAAAAAAAGCATTTCAGCGTGTCAACGCATCATGAAGGGAAAAGCCTATGTTTTCAGCACACTTGAAACTTAATCCGTTTTCAAGTGTTTATTTAAAGCCTGTTTCGTTTATTTAAAGATATTTAGATCACGGCCTTTTCACACTGGTGGATTTTCCGAGTAGGCTTCCCACTAGGTTTTTTCACGCGGTTTTTAACACGCTTATATTGGCTTCACTTGTAACTATGTATGTAAGAAAATCTTAGAATCTTAATTTGACACACTTCCCGGTCTTCGATTAGGATAAAATTTTGCACACGCTCTGAGTTCTGGTGACAATACATGACAAGCGTTTTTTTCGTTTTTTAAACTAATATTTAATTTTATTATAGCACTTGTCAATTGTTTGAAACACCACGTCGCCCATACAAGCCGTTCAATTTTGCTCTGAAAAACCGCCGTTGTGAAAAGACTGAAAAGATTTAGTTATACCAAAGAGTATGACATTATTACGGTATTACAATAGATATGATGTCTTAAATAAAAAGATTGGTCGTATTTTTTTTTTATATTTATTTTCCAGACAATCTTGACACTGAAACCATGATAAGATTAACTGGACTTTTCCAAAAATATTTCGTAGGTAATTTTAAGTCGCATTGCTTTCACTCAGTCTGTAACTAATTCCTAAACGTAAAGTTTATTATAATCATAGGTAATTATACTATTTAAACTAGTAACACAAAATGACATCAAACTTATATCATAAAAACGTGTGACATGTCATACAATCTTATCTTATAATCTCTATTACAATCATGATGTAACAATACAGATGCAAATCTTTATTCTTCTTACTGAATCTTCCTTAAAGATAATATCTATATTTTGGCACACAAACACAAATCAATTCATAAGTATATCATATTCAATGATGATTTATATGTTTTTTTCCTCCTTCGATTATTATTTTTATACAGCTGTAATTGCTTATTTTCCACCTTATCCATTGGTTACTATTTCAACTTTCAACAATCACACATCTTTTGGAAAAACGTCAGTCAATTCTAAAGGACTTGCAGCATAAACAAACTTAGTATCGAATCTAGAATCGATATCTAAACACAACCTCTTCAATTCGACATTGAAATTCAAGAGCAAAATTTGATGTGTCTTATCCAAATCTTTTATGATGGCCATGAGATTGTAGGCTGCTGTGTAATCTAGTTTCCTTAAATTTGCTCCATCTACAACGACTGGTGTGCTGGTACCAATATAAGATGCCTTCATAACTCGCTGGCGGACATGTTCAGCTGCACAGTATGACACATTCTCACATAGAGATACGACCATCAGTTCTCCCTTCTCACATTTCATCTTATGAACTTCTACCGTAGGTCTTGCAACGTTATACAATAACAACAAAGCCTCAATCAAAACTCCAGTTATGATTCCATACTCCAATCCAGCAAATAAACACACTATCATCGTTACCAGCAGCAACACGAAATCTTTTAAACTATTCCTCCACAAGTTCGCAAATATTTGGTAATCGATCATGGAAAACATAGCTGTTATAATAAGACCAGCCAACGATGCCTTTGGTATGTAATAGAAGGTCGAAGTCAGTAATGTTAGAGCCACGATCAGAAGCAGAACCTTGGTTATTCCACCTGCTGGTGTCTTCACACCAGACACGTGGTTCAGTGCTGTTCTTGTAAAAGAGCCAGTTATGGGCATACTCTGTCCAAAAGATCCAACAATATTACAAAGTCCAATGGCAATCATTTCTTGAGTAGCATCAATCCTTCCAGCTTCAGCAAAGGCCTTAGCAATAGCCACAGTTTCCAAAATGGTTACAAAAGGTATCACAAACGACTGTACTCCTAGTACTTCTATCATGTCAGTAAAACTGTATGTTTGATTGCCAACCATTGTACTAAATGGTGGCCAACGGAATTCAGGCAGCCCACTCCCAATATCACCAATTATCAGCAATGGTTCAGTACCTAAAGTTACTTTTAGTAAGTAGACAATCATCATTCCAACGACCACGACGACGGCATTTCTTGACAACGATATGAACCATCTCATTTGTTTGCCAAAGCTGTCAGTACGCTTGCAACCTTCTCCCAGTTTCTTTAGAAATATCAGCATGATTATAGTCCCAGTGCTCAGTACGGCTTCCCATAGTCTTGCTGTCGTTATGTTGGTAATAAAGTTCTGAATTGACTCGGAAAAGAAATTTCCTGATGGACCTGCCAACCCGAAGAAAGACTTTAGTTGTGATGCTGCAATTTGCAGAGCAGCGGCAGTTGTGAAGCCACTGATGACTGGCATCGATATAAACTCGACTAGAAAGCCGAGGTTAAGGATGCCCAAAATAAATACGAAAGTTCCTGATAAAAATGCGGTGAGGATGGCGAAGTCTGCTGAGTAATCGGCAACGTATTTAGCAGTCATGGCAGCCAGAATAGCAGTAGGTCCAACAGTGACATTGTAACAGCTCCCAAAAATGACGTAGATTATTCCGGAGGTCAATGATGCGTACAATCCATATTCGGGCGACAATCCTGCAATCACTGCATACGCTATACCTTGAGGAATGGCAGTTAATCCCACTGTGATTCCAGCTATGACATCTTGAATGAAATATTCAGTTTTATACTTTGGCAACCATCCTATGACTGGCAGTCTTTTCTTCACAAGATCCATGGTGCATGTTTTTTGCAGACACTTTTTTGTTTTTCTGCGATACACTTTGCTTCTTGTTTCGTTTTCGGTTAGAACCGTCATTTTGGTGAACGTGTGTAGTTCAGTGCAATTTGAAAGTAACTGAGGAATAAGTACATTTTAAGCCACTCGAGATTTTCTAGTTTATCTGAAGCATAGACATTATCTTTATCGGTCATGTCAGAAATTGTGTTGTAAAGATACTTATGATGATTTCGCTATCGGAATCTTTGCTTCCGTAAATCGGACTGAATGACGTGTTACTTCACATGATTTTATATCCATGTAGGTAGGTCATCTAGAAGACAAACTAGTGAGAAAGTGCGTTAATAGATAAAGTTTGATGTAATAGTGATAATATGTATTTGTTTGTCGGTTTTATTCCATGTTTTTGGAGATATAGGCTGTAAGTGACACATTACAATAGTAATGCCGTTGCCTTATTATTCATCATATCCTCTGAATTCTGCCATATTCTACCTGCCTGAATTCTGCCTGCTCTTGACATCAAAACCTACTTTAATAAACACCTGAAACTCTAACCATACTTTAAAATTACCACACTGAAACTTACATAAACCATCAAGAACCGTCTTAATTAAATTTCCTCATTTATGATTAACAGTAAAACGCTGCCAAAATTGCGGAGGTATCAAATTTGACGTGTGCTCGTAAATCCAGCTATTTCGATTTGTGGGGACAATATTACGGGGTGGGGGTTACTATAAAAATCATTCTAATAAAGTCACCTCACTTTTAGTTGAAAACGCTCGGGTTTATGATGATGTTTTATGATTACAGATACTTTTTTCTTCAGGTATAGTCACTGAAATGTGCATTTGAGACATTCGCGGCGTTTTATGCAGTCATTTGTTTTTTAGGGTTGGTTATCTATGACTCGGTATCGGATGTTAAAGATTTTTTGGTAATGCAAATTGACACTTTTTTACATGTTGTAATCTCGTACCGTTGCCTCGTTTAGTGACAAGCTAACTTAAGAAAAAATACAAAGATTGAGTACCAAGATCACTGCAGTACCTATTAAATATTCAAGTTTATTTGACAAAATGCTGACGCTGCGTCGTAAAGCGTAAACGCCAAACAGTACTAAGCGCTATAACTTATACAATGGTACCACAAATTCATATTTAAAAACGCTAGATACATAATATAAAAGGTATTTAAGTACACGTAAATTATAACCGAACATTCTCAAAGGAGTAGATGACATTGTCTTCCATGACAAAGGTTATCACAGCTTATTGTTATAGAGACCTTCTCTTTGATCTAAACGCTGTAATTTTAGTTAAGTAATATGTAAATACTTATAAATTGTCCTTCTATTATATTTCTATGTAATTTATAACACTTTGTCACATCATATATTTGGTTTTACGTTAGTAAAATTTGTGATGTGTGTGTTTTCTGAGTACACAAAAACTGCCATGTACTTTTGTGTTATAAAAAGTTAATAAATGAAACTATGATCACACTATATTTTATTGAATTGAAAAATTCCTATAATGATTTTGAATATGTGTAATAAATAAATTAGCAGTTTTTAGATGCAATGCCTAAAGTGTTTTGAGTATAATAAATTCTAATAAATAATTGGACCCTACTCATAAAACGAACATAACTTCACCTACGGAAGGAAGGTATTTCCTTATTTATTCAACCGAAACCACCATGTTTAATACCAAATATCAACACTAATAAACAAACATCTACATTTACCAATACATACATACAAACAAGTCGGTCTATTTCGCCAAGCTTTAACCCTTAACTAACCGCGGGGGTAGTTCCGACCCACTTGGTTGCCGCAACCAACATAGTATTAATTCTCAAGATATTATTGGCTCAGGAATTAAGCCTGGTTCGGATCGATTAATGGAACGTGTATGAGATATGCTTGTACCTAATATTTGCTGGATGTGTTGTTAATTTTAGTAGTGAGATGTTTTGAATACCTGTAAGTTTGAATGCTGTAGGTTGAAGATAGATAGAATGGTTAGATTTGGGATTTGAGAAATATTGGATACTTTTAAGAATAAATTTTGGTTCTTCTTTGTTACGTTCATTTTTACGTAGTTAATAGTGTGCTCTGTAAAAATATTCTGTCAAGTACGTAAAATATAAATGTATTTTTCTTGTAATGGTCTTTGAAATCATAATAAAGATTGCTTTTTTTATCTTTGATTATCATGTTTGATTTATGACGATACGAAATTGTAGAATAATCTAGCAATTTCTCTAAACTACAATAGCCATAAAAATAATAATTTCCTTTACCTACGTAGGTCGCAGTAATAAATTCAGAGGTAACCATTAAGCTAGGCTAGATTTTATTTAGGTTATATTTTCCTTTCTCGAAACAGTTGTACTAATTTTATTTCCTTTTGTTTTCAGGTATGTATAATAAATTACTACAAACAGCACATAGATCTGACGTAAGTAAAAACAATTTTGTTTTTATTTTTGTGATAGCAGTCTTATTGTGTTTTACAAATTATTTGGGCTACGTAAATGTACATTCTTGAACGGAGGCCTAGAATTTTAGTGGGTTACATACTCTTATATAGAGGTACTTGCTGTGTTTAGGTTTTGTTTTTTAATCCTTTTTTATACTAAAAGAAAAGTTCAAATGTGAGTGTAGATAGTGGGGAGAGGCTTCTATTTTAGTTAGTAACCGATACCAAAAACAGATATTTATTTTATAACTAGCTGTTGCCCGCGACTTCGTCTGCGTGGGCAATTTGGAATTGTCAAAATACTACTTATGCCGTAGCGTAGGTGTATTCTTTTACATAACAATATAATTAGGATTACCACTTAGCAGCAGCACGGGTTGATCAATCAAGGTGGTGTCGACGGTGTGTGACTATTTATCTAAACAAAAGAAGTAAAGTTTGTGACGTTGAGGAAATCTCTGGATCTAGTCAACCGATTTGGAAAATTATTCCGTAATTCTCACATAAAACAAAGGTCTGACAAAGTTGTCATTTGTACATTTTCTGCAGCAGCTGCGACAAATCAGGAGCCAGAAAGTCTGTCAAACAGTTTTACTTACCACGGATAACGCGGTGTCTAGTTCACTGGGTTGAAGAGATCAGATAGGCACTCCAAGTAAACATTGGTACTCAAAAAGATTCGGTTTGACTGGAAGCCAACACCCACACAATTGAGGAATAGCTGGGTGGTTGATGACTGAGTCATCAGGCAAGCGCATAGTTTCACTACTTGTATTTTGGGGATTTTCTGTGCACTCACTCACTATGTTATGTTGGAATTCCACCGAAATGTTTGCATTAGTTCACGATCAGGTAAAGTATACGTCCGAGAGAGTAAGTCCAATTCGTGTGTTGGCACTTGAAGCCTGCAGTTCTTCCAAGATTTTCAAAATGTACGCTCGCAATTTGTCATTTCTTGGTGGAGCCAGCAGATCAGAAGAAACATAAGTGCTGTGTATACTGTGCGTCACTACTGCACAACGGTAAAATTTCGTCTTTATAAATAGCACAAACGTTCGCTCTCTTGCGGAGGACGTTTAAATACCATATTATGTGTCACACGTAGGTAAACAGGACAACAGTATATTATCATCGAACCGCTTTCAAAGATCTGATGAGCGAACAGACCAGAACCAGAAGAAAAAAAAAGACACATATATTTGCAAACAAATTGAAAAAACTTCTCCTAAGCAAATGCTACTATAGCGTCAAAGAATACCTTGACGATAAAAAGATAGTCGAATGAATAACTTGTGTTTTCCTAATCTACTATTGCATCTACTACTGTAATTAGACTTTCTAGCCTTCTTTTGCTGTACCCTAACAGGGTCCATAATATGTACCTAGCTTTAAGCCCCTTGTAACATCTTTATAACTTTATGGTATGCAAATAAATATGAATATGAATATGAATATGAACTGACTTGATCGCCTCGAGAAAATCAGAGCTCTATGAAGCGATCATTCGCTTTGATTCCTACTGCTATTGTGGTTTCTGAAAATGTATTCAATTAACCAACGATGAATATAATTCTTAGCCAGCCGACTCTTTTGACTTCTCGAAAATCATAACGATGGTTTTTGTGCAATGCACAAACGGAAATTCGATATACTACACATTCGATATTCACACTTCTACAGAATTGATATTAAAAGGTTTGACAACGGGCTATAGTAGCGTAGTTAAACTAACTGAAACAATTTTAGTGATCCTTCAATAAAGTTAGAGAAGCGGGTGTGCATGATGAACATTAAGAGTTGGTAAATACGTGATGATGATGACCTAATTCATTACTATTCTAATTTGTTCATGTACCACAAAACTCAAGTTAAGGTGGAGAAAAGGATTACCAAGCTCCCAAAGGCCTGGGCATTTGAAACACGTTGCATGGCATCCTGGAAAGTTACGTAATTCTCAGCCATCAGTTTGAGCAGTGTGAGGGAGTGTCAGGCTTTGGCCCTAGTGGGCCTCACAGGGGTTTGCTGAATCTCCTCGAGGGGCGCGTGAAATAACGGGTCTCCCAGAAGCCGGAAGGTCGATGACCCACTCAAAACTAATCGCTCACGCCTACGGTGGCCGGGAGTCGTCTCTCGACATCCGGCTTTCGTGGTGTCTTACCGCAGTGGCTGGAATGAGAGTTGGGAATTTTCAGTCGCTCCGCCGCCTCATTCTTTGTCATCCCATTTCTTCTCGCTCCAGATCATGGTTTAAACCGGGGCCGGGTGCGATAGGTCGCACAGTCCGCACAGTGGTGAGATCCGGGCGCCACCTCCATGAGATCAGAGTTGGGAATGTATGTTTGCAAAAACTAATAGAACATTTAGCTTAAACACGTTTGATAGTAATTCTGTCTTAGTAACTGAATAATATAAATGATATAAACGTAGCTATATAAAAGATGTTTTTTTAGACTCAGTCCGTGGGTCTGACTGTGACTGTTCGTAATTGTAAACGGTGTATTTGTGATATAATTCTTAGCTCGATGATTTGTGATCAGGAGTTGAAAGCAAGTATGTCTCTGGCCTGCGACGCGTAATTTGTACGTTTTCAGAACGAACGAACTCTTGTCTTCTGTTGACATCTTGTTGACATATTGTGACAGGTAGTTATTCCCATTGATGTTAATTTTAGAAGTGACACAATGTTTTCGGTCGTATTTTGCCTACATTTTTTATTACTCAAAAAGTGTATTAATAAGGACCTTCTATTTATATGTAAGTGAATTCAAAATAATGTAATATATTAAAACCAGGAACTTATTTTTAAGGATGTTTGAATATTAATTACAATGTTTTTTTTATAATAATAAAATCTTAGACTCGCAATGCACTTTCAGTGTGATGCATGTTTGTTATTGGATGAAATGAATGGATATTCATGTTTATGAGAGGTATAGCTTATATTATGTCAGAACAACATATGTAGACTTTTTAAGAATGTGGGGAAGTTCATAATTTCTTCGGGACGTGGGTACCGCTTCCCATGGGAACTACTGCCCGCACCGGGATAAAATATACCCTATGTTACTCGCAGATAATGTAGCTTTCTAATGGTGAAAGAATTATAAAAATGTCCCTGATGATGCGCTGATATTTCTTGTAGTGTTTTTATAGTAGCAAAATACACAAGTTGTCATATATTTTTTTCTTGAAAGTAAGAACATACCATGACAAAGTGAAGTCTGTTTTCATTGATATTTTACCTACTACCAGTTTTATGGCACATCTGTTTCTGCATGATTTTCTTCATCTATAATTTTAGGATATCATTTCTTTAAATTCAGTTTTTTGCTCAAGTTACTTATAAAAGCGTTATTTTTTATGTAAAGATAGATAATAGGCCGATAAACTTACAAAGTTCAACATTCAAATATGTGTCATTATTGCACCCGCTGTTGCAGAAACGTTAACAGAAATTATCGTTCATTGCTCATCCCCCGTAGGTGATAGCGTGATAATATATATCCTATATGTTGAACAGGCTCCCAGGTAATATTCATGCAAAATTTGATTTAAATCTATGCAGTACTTTTCGAGTTCAGTGAGACCAAACATACAGACAAACAGACAAACAGACAAACAGACAAAAATTCTAAAAACTATATATTTGGGTTCAGAATCGATAATAGATCACCCTCCAAGTATTCTTTTTAAAAAATATTCAATGTACAGTTTTGACTTTCCTATCATTTTATTATATGTATAGATAGATTAAGTATCTGAATATGATACATTTATTAACATATCAAGAGATCGAGATCTCTCAGAATTAAATACTTAGCAATTAGTACACCAATCCATAAATTGCCAATTTACAACAAAATCCTTTCGCCCATATTGTCACTTCCTTCAAACTTGATATTTCCCTTACAATGGATTCGGAAGACTTAAACTTAAGTGGGTATTAATTCCCCCATATATCAGTTGGGTAGTTTCTTCGGCAGCTGGGTCTTAGCGACCCTTCGCAACAAAGGGTTAATAAGATCGGCGCGCAGTGAACGGTTAACTTGCGTATGATTTAGTCATTAGTTTGTTAAGGAATGTGATCGTAAAATAGTTTGTTTGTCAGTTTGTAATTGGTATGTGATTTTGTTTTCTGTTGTTTAATTAATGTGGGATGAATTACTCATCTTTTTCATGTCTTTGCCGTAAAATTGATATTTATTCAGTGAAATGCTTTTTCTAATACTGCCCACTGTCTGTATTTCCAAATCACAAATCTTACAAGCCTTTACAAAATCAAACTATCTCTACATATTTAATTCCGTAATGCAAGAGATTTGAAAAATAAAACCAAAATGCAAAAATTACTTTGGGGAAAGTTATCGTTATTTTTGTGTTAAGTTGGTCAAACCAAAGATTGACTTTAGCTTATGCTTAACCATTTATATGCTACTATTCTAGATGCCAATTCAGTATACCACGCAAGATGTAAATAAACAATATATGTACTGTATTATGTACCTATTAAAAAAAAAACATTTTTTCCCCACCCCTCCTTTCACCAACAGTTGACTCTCATAATGATGATTGATCATCGACAGACCCCAGTAATTATCACTTTATTGACTATTAAGAGCCCCCTTGTAAATAACGGCTATTAAAAATAGTTATTTAGTCAACTAAAGTTCGTGACGCGGAAATGATTTATGAGATGAATATTTTAGAAAGGTTTTTAATGTCTTTTAATTAAATTTTGAGTTTTCTTTGTTATTGATACAAAAGTTTATTATTGCAAGTTAACTGATTTTAATAGGCTATAATATACTTCCAACCTACTCTCAAATAATTTTTGAAGTTTTTAATTGCATTTGCTTACATAAGGGGTAATCGAAGTACCTATATAATTAACAATAGTAACAAGAGAAAATACAAAAAAATCTGTATGATTCAACAGCCTATTTCATACTTTTGCACAAAGCTTACATTTTCCATATCTCTCTTCAAAGCCTAAAAATAAAAGTACTAAAATACGAACTTGGTATGTACGTAGCCGTCAACTCATACCAGCTGAGAACAATCAACATTAACAAAGAAATTAAATTTCATCACCTTAACCAAAGTCTTTCTGAAACCTACCTCAAAATAATGTAAGCTGAGGGAATCAAATTTCCATTTGTAACTTTAACTCAATGGCATAAGGTTGATTTTCGCGTAACAAAAAACTGCATGTTTATTTGTTATCAGTAATGTTGGGAACATATGCGGAGGCACGCGCACCTACATCACCGTGTTATCAGCACAAGTCGGGACTCGAACCCGCTACCCTATCGGACGCAGCTGAAATGTCGATAACATCACGACGTATAGGATGCGAGTTGAATTAAAGATGGTTGTTTTTTGTGTGGTGGTTTAGTAGTTTTTTATAGTTAGAATATAGTGAAAAACAAATGTAAGTTATCATTATCATAATCAAAATTAAAATGGACTCGAACACTAAAATCTACCAATGGAAACTGTCACGATTATGTACCAAAATAATACAAAACTGAACACAGCTTTTTCTCTTAACATTTTCAGTGTTCAGTTATTTTGTAACTTTGCTTGTGTAATGGATTTTTATTGCTTCTTTTTGTTCTTCCTGCCACGTTTCCAGATCTGACTGAACTGACTAAGAATACAACTGTGTGGTTACTGAGAATGTGAGAAAAAAATACTAGGTAAACATAAAACAAATTGTTGATCGACAACGCATTTTCCTTCAATATCTACAAAATATGTCATAACATCCTCATTCATGATAACAAATACCTAGTAAGCATCTGCAATTTTTCTGTGCAAAGTATTTTGGAAAAATCTCCTATATTATATGAGTCAGCAATTTTAGAAGAATTGCACATACTACACATTACAGCCTGCGGCTAAAGGCATCTTCACACGATACACTCGTCACCTTAAACGAAAATCCATACAGGGATGAAAAAATAAATCTGTCATACAAAAGTGCTGATTCACGTTAATAAATTTGGTTGCAATTGTCCCCATTTGACGCGTTTGGCAATAGAAATATTGGGGGATAAGCGTTCCCTTGTCCTGAAGGGGGAATATTGAATGCTTGTATCAGCACTGATTTGTTTCATCGTGGTGAGATGGTCGTCGATGAGGGCTTTTATGTGACGTCACGTTTTTATGATTTCCTTGACGGTGTGGTGGTGGTCGTTGCTTGATAAAGTAGGTATTATTTACTGCGGTGAGTCATTTCGTTGTAAATTCATTGATAATATATAACGAACACTATTTAATCCGCGTCCCGAGGGAACTACTTCCCACTTATATATAAAAGGTAGTCGATTTGATATTCTGATTAAGTGAGTACTTTTATCAAGCTTTTTATATCAAGTAAACTAAATTACCTATACATATATTCATACTCATACATCCGTACAAATGCAAACTTCAGCATTATAATGCTAGGGCCAAGGCCTGTCGGGGCTGCGGGATTGTTCGAAAGAGTTACCGCGGCCCTGGTACATTAAAGGCCTACGACGGAACACGACGGTTTTTAGTCAGTAAGAGTCGTTCGTCGTTAAAAAAAAGGTAGGATATTGGTGAGAGATTTCATATTATAATACACCTGTCATTTTTTTTAGATTTTTTAAATATCAAAGTGAGTTTCGACTGATGGTCACTTTGTAATTATAATTTTAAGTAACAGCATACTAAGAAGAAGTTATCTGCTTAAAATTCTTCAAAATCATAATTCCATCCAAAACCACATAACATACTAATTCAACCCTCCCCCAAATCAAACACAATCAAAATTACACTCATCCCACAGAAAAAAAACGCCTTCCAACACCAACTAAATTTCCCATAAGAAAATTGTTTTCAAAGATATCATGGCGTATGATAAATGCCGGCATTACTCCTGGCCTGCCACATCCAGGCATGTTAATCTTGGACGTCGTCTGCACGCACCGAGAGAGATATATCACGGGAGCTGAGAGCCATTGGGAATTTTTCACATCATATTTTCCAGTTTTCTAGTAGTTTTTCCAGAATGTGGTTGGTCTGTCTGGTACTATATAGACAGGAATGTTGACAGAATTGATGTTTGTTCGTATGTAGCTGTACTTAGTTGTTTCTTTAATTTCTAGCCATGTTTTTAGGAAATAAAATGTGAATAAATAATACTTATACTTTTGGGGACTGTTTCAGCGGATGTCTAAGTTTTATGCTTTACAAAAAAAAAAAATCGTTACAAAAAACATGATAAAGAATATCCTTCCATTCAACTTTCGGCATAAAAACATAATAGTCCGAATAATATACAATATATTACACCTGACTCCACCTATTTTTAAAAATTATCTCACATCCATGGCATTGACATACCTAATCACGTGGAAATAATGGTTGAGCGGGCACGTCGTTGTTGTCTTTTAAAACCAGTATACCTTGGTCTTCTCGCCCTCTTAAAAGACCCCCCATTCGGACCGCAAGGGGGGATCTTGCTACGTAGACCAAAGGACCAAGTTAAAATGGTCCTTAGTGGCGCAACGTATCTCCCTAGACCTTTTTTCGTAAAATTTCAAGCTTCTGAATAGAGAATAGTTTCCAGATGATTAAATCGCACCGTTAGGCAGCGATTTGTTGCGAAAAAACACGTCATCTGTAAGGAGGTTGCGATAGGAGACGATATTTTTTGCATTTTATTATGATTCGGTTACTAGGTTATCTTGCTATTCTTTGGTTTGTTTATATTTAGAGAATACCTTCTTTAGTTAAATGCTTGTACGAGAACTTTTAATTACTTACCTTCACTAAACGTGGTGATTAATGCTCAATCCTTCTCCGTGTGAGAGGAGGCCTGTGCTCAGCAGTGGGACGATAAAAAGGCTGTAACAGTAACAGTAACAGTAACTAAACGTGTGCTTTTATAAATTACAAATCAATTGAAACCTTCATTCTTAAAGTCAGTTGTTAAGAGAATCGTTTACTTCATCTCATTCTCTTATTCATCACTTTGTATATTTATGTCAAAGTTTTGGGTACTATTTAAGCTGCGCTATCGGATAATTTGAAGTACTAACTGAATTATAGTTTCTATTGCACGTTCTTAAAAGTTTTACATAGTTTAGCAACGATTACGTCTGTCATGAAACAACCCTAAGTGACTTGCTCATTCAACAATCAATAAACAAAAACGAGACATGTTACCCAACTATCGTAATATTTCACAAACTGGACCCCAAACATTAATCTCTGTTTCACGTTAAACGCCTGCATAATTGAGGTCACATCAAAAACAAACATATTAATATTAACATTACCTGATGCCTCTCAAAATTTTGCAAACTTATTTTTGCAATCACACTCACTCTTAACTCAACTGTTATAAAATTCAATTTCGAATGTACGAACTTTAATTCGAATTCGTAACTCTCAAACTTGATCTGCACACTTACAAATGCGTGATATTCAACCCTTATGTTGAAAGGAATAGTGTTGCTTTTCGCTTGTGCGAAATGTTGGGAAAGTTTGTAACATTTAGGGTCGCTCGGCCCTCGTCAAACGTACTCCGGTACAGGCAGAGGTAATGAAATAGCAAGCAAATGAGGCATGCGTAGTTGCCAATAGCAACCTTTCACATCATTCATTTGTGACGGTGTTTGGAAGTCGATATATACCCATACATTGGCACATATATACAATACTGGGCTTACAGCTGTAGACCGATATACAGAAGTAATTACAAGTATGAGCTTTGGTTCAATCCATGCGTCCTTTGATGATTCGCGCCAGCCTAAAAGCTGGGAGTACAAAGGGTTTCAAAGCTTAGGTTATAGGCCAGTTGCTGTTCAAATTGATAGCCTCTCCAATAATTATTTTGTATAGGAATAGTCGATATAGCCGAAAATCGATCTCAGTGGCGTGCACTTGGAGAGGCCTATGTCCAGCAGTGGACTGCTGTAGGCTGATGATGATGATGATGATGATAGGAATAGTGGATTTAATCGCTGTGGAATCCTGCGCATGATGGTGCACTTTTGAAGGCATTTTATTTGCATAGTTTCGAGCAATCAAATAATGGAAACTTTAATTAGCTCACTTAAACCAAGAAATGGTCTGATATGAATGAAAGATGGAAATGTCTATGTATTCACTTCAAAATGGTGACTATCATTGTCAAACAAAAGTGAATACCTAAGTGCGCATTGAATATATAAATATAGCTTAATGTATTATAGAATTGTATCGTGTAATAATATAAACACTTTTTTTATATTGCACTTGAAAAATATGTGTATGTTTTACTATAGGTAACTAACAAGACTATCAAGTTCTTTCGATCGCGGGATGTATATCGCTTTTTCATTGGCACCCAATTTTCCGCCTAATGCCATGAATATAAATTGAAAGTGTTGCCAACAAACTCGGTATTGCAAGACGACCAAAGTTTTTCGGAGGTTATTGACTTATGAAATAACATATTTCATTATCAGAAAAGCTTTATTTTTATGACAAGACAATGAAATAACTAGTAGTTAAATCTTAGTAAGTTGTATAGTGTATTCTACTAGATAAATATGGCAACGATGGGACATAGATTTTCCTCAAAGCTAAAGAGGTTTTTACCACACAAAGAAAAAGATTTCGAGCCATATCTCCCACGGATGAGCGGCAGACACTCTTTGCATATGTATCGCTAAAAACGTACACCCGATCCCATTTCCCTGACAATAAAACCGATCCATACCCGTCTGCAGTCTATCTCGCCAAGAGGGTATTTTGAAAAATATCCAACATCAACTACGCCCATTAACAACAGCTTTTGTTTACCAACTATTTTTTTCCACAGTATTTTTACCCACTTTTCATAATTTATGTCGACATTTTTAACCTTTGACATACAGCTGAATGCCCACTTTCCCCGGACGGATAGTAATGGAAATTTTACGGCACTTTTTATGGGTTTTTGAGGGCTTCTTCTTCGCGAAAACTGTGTGTTTTGTTAAAAAAAGCGCTTTGAATGAAAATGAGGGACGGCGGGTGACGAAAACGTTTTACGGATATTTTCATGGTGTGGACAAAGGTGCGTTTAATGGTTTTATGTTTGTGAGATTTTATGGTAAAAATATTCATGCATTGCGTTTTGGGATACGTGTTTCTCTAGGACTTGCTGAAAAGGTTTAAAAGAAAAAAAAAACATGAACTTTTGAACACATTTTATAGTCACTGCGATATATGTTCTTACGGTACTGAACTGTAGGTTTATTTATAACTAGCTTCCGCCAGCGGCTTCGCCCGCGTGGTGTGTTGATAAAAAGTAGCCTATCTGTTAATCCAGGGTATCACCTATCTACATACCAAATTTCAATCAAATCGGTCCAGCCGTTTTTGCGTGATTGAATAACAAACATACATCCATACATTCTCACAAACTTTCACATTTATAATATAAGTAGGATAAGTAGGATTTAAAGATATAAAACAGTGTATAATAACAAAAGAAATAGCAAATCCACTGTCGTGAAACATTTCCTCCGGCAAATCATACACCTATCTTTAAAATCCCCTACAAACCACAACTCTGCATGAAAAACGGTGCAAAAACTTAAAAAAAACACACGATAAATATCTGAGCTAATATTTCCTAACATAAATTGTCTAGGTACGGTCCAATATTTATATTGACGGTACAATAAAAATATTGGATCTACACGCTGTACGGAACCAAGAAGAATAACCGTACTACTGGTGTAAAATTCTCATCATAATTCTAATACCTAATGAATACTAGTACCTCATACTTATCGTTTGAGAAAGGCATTTTCGTCTAATTCGTCTACTACACTACTGTTCGGTTCTAAGAACGCTATGATGCACCTACTTCTCTATGTTCTTAAAAATATAGTTGCGAAACTTGTTACCAATTCTCATAATAAGATGAGAAACTCATCATGCATCAAAATTATTTATACAGTTTCATTCTCACGTCCTTTTACCTATAACTCATTAATGAATCAACAAATGCGAATCGATAAACTCGATTCTCAATTTGCAAGCCAATAGTAGTGCCTCGAAACAAACATTAAGTTGGTTCTCTATAACAAATCACGTAGTCGGTGATTTTCACCTGTGTTCGGTAAATAAGTATCCTAGGGGGATATCTACATTGCGAGCATTAGTCTAGTCTAGAAGAACATTATTGATGGGCAAAACTACTTAGCTGTCTAAATGTTTTATGCTTTGCAGTTGAAACTGTGAAAAGTATTTTGAAGCGGTTTGGATGAAAGATCTCTTTGACTAAATTGGTTGATTCTGATGCAATTTTTTTCGTACTATGAGAAGTATTCTATAAAGTATAAGCAACAACCATGTAGAAAAAATACTTTGTGATAAAAGAAAATGGTATTATATCAATATTGACGGTTTTACTAACTATTAAGGTAATCTTTATGAGTTTAAGACCTCACCTGCTTATATCTTGAATCTTCAAGAATCTTTTCAAAACATTGACCATTACTTCCTTGCATCTATCTCTATCAACTTTTCACAGCCATTATAAATCGGCCCCATCTTTTCTAAGGCTCGGCCGTTGCCCGTCTGCCGCATATAATAGAGATGAGCAGATTTGTATGGCATACCTAAAACTACCCGCTTTGTACCTATACCCCCCCCCCCTCACATTCCAACCATCTTTAGTCTAGACTCAATGACGTTTTATATTGGACTTTGATTAAAGGCTCAAATTAGTTTTAATGGGAGATTTCATTGTTTGAGTTTATTAAATTTTAATCGAGTGAGCGATTTTGCTTATGGAGTCTGTCTAGACTTCGGATCGATGTTCATTAAATAAACAGGTGTATTTTAAAGTAGGTTTTTAATTAAGTTAAGACAAAGTCATTCTTGTGTCTTAGACGTGACTAAGATAGTTAAACAACATTGTAAGAAAAGTTACACTTAGCTCTGTTATTGACGCTAAAATGGTGTTTGAAATAAAGTTACTGATAGCCTTAGAATTTCACACGGAGATGGGACACCTATATTTATGTCCAAATTCTTTAAGACAGCTAAATACATCATCATCATAATATCCTTAACACAATAATCATTTACAAATTACCTATTCGTAATCAATTTTCCTCTAACACAAAATTACTGAAGCTTCGAGAACTCTTGACATGAAGTGTCATAGTTGACAGGAGCTCACTGACAGCAGGAACCCACTTCACATAGCTCACGTGAAATGTCATGTTTAATTAAATGCTCATGAAAGGGGTGCAGGAATGATTTTGTTAAATAAATATATGGTTCTGTGGGATGGTGTGTTTTAATTTCATAAACAAAATAGGCGGTATATTGGTGTGCGACAAAATATGGGATGAAAATTAAAACATAGTTTTTCGTTGTTTTTTGAAACTATTAAATGTGTTTGCGGAAACGATTTTTTGGTTTGACTGCGTAGGGGATAAAAAAATTGACATCTTTTTTTTTGTCTTGTTATCCTTAATAGGCATGATGACAAATTTTTAAATTCCTTTGTATGATGTAGGTATACGTCTATTTTATATGAAAAATTATTAATTTTAAGAAAATGCGAAGTTTTTTTATCAAATAATTGCATTTTTCTCTGTCCACTTTGAATCCGGCGCGAAAACGCTTGTCAGTGTCATGTCGTCACTTGTGACGTCACGACTGAAATTACAAGACGCAAGTAAACAACGCTCGTGCAATAATTAAGTTTTTTGTGTTATTAAAAATGAATTCGAAAGTGCATAGGTGTTGTGGGGTCCCCCAATGTAAGAACACATCCAAAACAACTCCTGATAAGTTATTTGTGTACGTTCCTCACAATAAAAAAATACGAAACAAGTGGCTTAAACTTGCATGGCGAGATTCAAAAGCAATATTGCCCAGGGTACAACTTTATTTTTGTGAAGATCACTTTGATGTAAGTTATTACATAGTTCTCTAGATTCTAGCATAGTTTATAATGTAAATAACTATTTCGAGGTTAGGTTTCATCTCTCATTGTTTTTTAATTAAACTAGTATACTTACATGGAAGTTTTAACATTTCTAAATTCAGCTGAACAAAAATCTTTATTTGATGCCAAAAACTTTCCCAGCATTATGATATCAATTCTAGGCAAATTAGCGCTGTTTGCCTTGATAAATCCGGGCTCCATAACTCGTGTTATAAACAATTAATTAATTAGAAACAAAGATCGCAGTGGAAGTTCACAATAACGAAATGTGACGTTCGTGCGCTTTCGCGCGAGTTGTTTTCAGAGATGACGTCACGAGCTCTGATTGGTGTTCAAGATATCATGGCGGATTGCCTTATTTCGTAATTTTATTTTATAAAAATACATATTAATCACATTATTAATAAAGAAAACAATGCGCGTTTTATATTCCAAGCTTCAAGTTTAATTTAATAAATATATTATTTTAATGATTTTTTATTACTGTCATCATGCCTATTATTTTGAAAACTACACAGTCAACAAATAGAGGTAGATTAATATAAAACTTTAATATTAATATTTTGGGCTATTAATTTGATTCAAAGACAACTAATACTCAAGAGAAGCAGCATGATACTCTTGTTCTCCGACAATCTGATATGAGTGATCTTGAATACAATGTGACGAGCGATTCCTCTTGACACGACGTGTATGCTTTAGTCATACGATACGTTTGGATAACAGCCTGCATTAATACTCCTGTATGTTCAGATTGTGTGGCTTAGGTGTAGTAAAAGATGTAAATAGGGTGCATTTTGGAATAAAACAACGATTTTTAACTAGCAAATCAAAATTCATATTTTTCGGCATTTTGACTGTATTTATGTTCAGAAATTCTTTGTGATAGGTATATGATGAATACCTGGTAAAATTATAAAGTAACTCTGTCTGTATGTATGTCTCACTTTCACGCCAGAATTACTGAACCGATTTAAATGAAAGGTACATTACTTAAGTCTACTAGAACTTAAAAAAAAAACATTACATAAAAGGCCTCAGGACGACGACAGGTGTCCGTATCTAACAAAATGAAGGCAAGAGCATAAGTCACCATACTTAGAATATAAAATAAACATACCTACTTTTAAACGTTTACCTTAAAACGTTAAAAATTGATCACTAAAAAAGCACATTGAACTACAAAGAAACCAGCAATACGTCTTACAGTAACACCTTCAAACTGCCAGCTTCGAACAAAATGGCACGCGCAAAACGATCTCATTACCTTCCGCCGTAATGGCAGAGGATTGCCAAGGAAGTGGCAGAATGGCACGTGATGGATTGGCCAGTTTTAGGCTGGGACTCCACCGAACTAAACATGTGTGCGCTATGCTTGATGACCTCGATGGTGCAATGGTCCCGGGTTCGATTCCCGGTACGGTCGACATATGTATGTGTGATGAGCATACTTGTTGGCCGTTGTCTGGGTATTATAATATGTATATTATGTCTTTATAAATATGTACAAGTATATCTAGGTAGTTTATCAGAGAGAAAATGTGTCAATAACACATCAAGCATGGCGAATGAAAAAAAGTAATTAGTCCGTCACATATTTGTTGCGTTTATGTCTTAGTAAATATTTAATGTTTTGCTAAAATAAAAAAATACAAAGCTAACATTTTTTGACAATCTAAAATTAGAATTTACTACTGATTTAAAAAATATCACCCCGCTCGTGGAGTCCCAGCCTTACTTACAAGCTAATGAGTGTGATCGGGCTTTATCTGGCAGCTTGATGTTTGATCGATGGCTGCCCATTGCTAGTGAGGGGAGGAGGGGGGAGGGGAGATAATGTTGTACAGAATATGGACCGACACGCCTGTGATCTGGGGTTAGTCGGGGGCAATTTTTTTGCACAGTTACAGTTTAAAAATGGGTGGTTGTAGCTTGGTTGTTGTTTGATTGGTGGAATTCATATTAGTAGGTAAAAGTTTATAAAAGTGTCTTCATATGAGTAAAAATTACTTTAGTAAGAAACAGAGACAAAGTACATTTATTTATTTATTTACTAAATTAGGCCGGCCGCAGGCCAATTACACTAATTAAGGGCATGTCTAACACACTGACTTCTACATACCTTAAGATAATTTTTCATTTTCCTTATACTTGAAATTATGATACTTTTTACATCTTTTAGAAAAGAGCTTTCAGATTGCAAGTAACTATAGCCAAACAGTGACTGTTGTCCCTAGCATACTTAATTAATCGACCTTGTCACATGTCAAGTGATATTCTATGTAACTTGAAGAACTCTTTACACCCAAGAGACTAGACTAAACAAAACCACTATATTTATTCAAAAGCCAAAAAAAAAGTCAGTCAACACGTGCTAGTACAGTCAGCAGCATATGCATTGTAAAGAAGCTAAAGAATGGAAAGATTAGTAGCGTACACTCGTGTGCAATAGTACAAATCTTTGATTAAAATTGTTCCAGTGACCTGGGTATGACAAACTGCAGATGAGATTTATTAATGTACCTCTATTATTGCAATTTTAAGCAAAGTTCGGCAAGAGAGTTCGGATATAATTAACAAACCTAAAAGTGCTAACAGTTTTATTTCTCAAGCCAACCAACAGTCTTCAATTTTTTTAGCTCATTTTATATCATTCCTATTTTCTTTTTAATGTAACAGACCCAATTTCATAACTCCCAACTATACCAACCGCGCTTATAGTCACCATTGACATGCGTCCCACTGTACACGCGTATAGATTAACAATAATTAAGTAGCGCGCAATGCGGGGGTCCCACAGACAACTATTCTCGTTCATACATTCGTTCACAGCTGGTGAACTAATTATGTTAGTTCATTCATGAAGTTTTTGTTAAAGTTGGGATTTGATTGTCTGAGTGGGCCATGCTGGTGATGATTAAGAAATTGTAGTCGAGTTTTTGTAAAAAAAACGTTTGATTCCTGTGAATTCTCTTGGTTAAAATGTAATGAAATTATGCGAACAAAGCATGTATTTCATAGTAAAAAAAAACAGTTCATGTCGTATAATGTTGCCTCTCTGAAGTCAGCTACTGATGGCTGGGACATGTGCAAAGTTTTGTTGGAATATTTTGATTATAGTAAAGTAAAATTATGAAATGAACAGAGTTGTAATGCTTTTATTCCGTTTTGTCAAACTACAATTGATGCTAACTTTATTATCATTTTTTGTTTCAGGTAACGAATGACAAGGCTATCAGGACCCTTCATAAGTTACGTTAGTAATGGTGACGTTGTAAGTAAGGAGCCTATTACAAGCACAAATTCAAGCATACATTATATCTAATAGAAACACAAGAAAAACTCCATAACCAAACAAAACATCTTACAACAACCAACGATAAATTTATCCTTATTTACTTCCACACAAAAATGCATCTTCATCCCCCTAAAACAAGAAATAAACAACATTTTCTCAAGTCTAGAACTTTGGCATTTCCATTCTATTCAGCAAGTACTAGACTGCATCTTAGCAATATTTAATAGTCTACCTAGACTAGACTAAGTGCTAGTACCGAATTTAATTTAGTTTTCAAATGCTACTTCATTTTGTATTCTAGTATATACAATGGTTTTTGGAGATATGAGGGTAATGACATTTAAAAGGCTGTGTTTGGGATTATTTTTCAGCTTTATAATCCATAGAGGTATAGTAAAATATTATGAATTTATTTGTACAAGGCCTATGTGAAAAAAATAGAAACCACTGTACATAATTCGTAAAACAAACAAGCACACAGCTGACAGAATGGTACAAACAATGGACTTCAAACTTCATAGCAAATATATCTATATTATATAATATTATGTCACACTCACAAAATATGACGAAGTTAAAAGTGATCTGATTGATCTCTCTAGGCGGCTGGTTGACGCTTCTCGTGACCAGAAGGCTGGCTATTACCTCGGACAAAGAATCAGCATGGCGATCCAACGAGGTAATGCTGCCAGCCTCTTGGGCACGCTCCCAGTTGACAGCGATGGGGACGAATTTTTTGACGCTTTTTAGTTGTTTGTTTTACTAGGATAATTTTTGATTTTTATTGTAAATATCTATGTAAATTAAAAAAAAAAATAGTTAAAAGTTCCAAAACATTTCATATAATCCTAGCTTAAAACTGAAAGCTAAGTACCTATTTATTCATAGTAAGCAGTAAAATACATGAAATTAATATTGTTTTGTTGGTCCAAACATAGCTGGAATAAAATGTTCACGATTTATTTCAGCATATTTCATGTTTATTGTACCTACGTATATCTAGCTAGATTTTTATTTTTATTTTTCGCTAGTCGGCGAGCTCTCCAGCCCTTTTTCATCGTTATTTTATAGACTTATTTATTTTGTGGGACCTTAGTCTAGCCAGTAAAATTGGTATCTATGATAATAAAATGCATATTTGTTGATTTTTGGCTAGACTGTATGTTTTTCTTATCTTGTTTTTAATCTCTGCGGTAATAAATTCGGTTTTTAATATTTTAGAATAATGTTCGCTTATTTTGCACGTGTTGCTGAGCTTTTTTGTGTGTTTTAGACTCGTGTTTAGACTTGAGCTTTAGTACTGATAATAATTCTTATTTTTATAAATTATAAATTCTTATTTTTAGTGTTAACAAGTCTATCTGTAATTTCTTCTACTCATTGCATGTAACAAATTGGTGCCCCTTTAAACATCAACTCCTCAAAAAGTAGGCCTTACCTCTGTACAATACTTACCTAGCGTTTTGATTTGTTTTGCTAAGTTCTTGAGCTTTTATTCACGCATGACCTCTTTTTTCAGTCGCCTAGTTGTTGTATATCACACTACTAGGTAAATACTCAAAATCTTTACTAACCAACGTCATCAAAATACCATATCCTTGAACATAAAAAGCTAAGCTAAAACCTTGTTAGTAAACAAAACCAACATTCTAACAGCTGGCTCCATATCCCTCTCTTTCCCTCCCACGGCTTCTTATCACACCGTCTTGCGGTACTAAAAATATGAGCCTATTAACGAAAATTCAATATTTAGGTTACACTAAAAACTTATCCTTTCGATTATTTAGTGTAGCATTCTATAATGTTATCGCAAACCGTAATAATTTACCCCTCTTAGGGATAACAAAGAGACCAAATAAGTTTGGCCCTCGTTGGGAGCGAGCGAGAGTTCCCTTCGTCCTACGTTCTTGCCGTCAGTGTGGGGTCGAAACCCGGGCAGAGAGGTCGCGTACTCCGTCGGTATCGTGCTGGAAAAGCGCTGGTTGGATCGCGATAGACAAACGATTTGCAGTGACAAAGTGACCTTGTAAAAACGTTAGTTTACAAACATTTGTGTGTTGATTATTGAAATTTTGATGTGGTAACTGGGCCGAAATTTCGTGCGTCCCGTGTAATTCTTATCAAGTCGCGTGTGCTTTTCAAACGAAAGGAACCGATAAGGAGTCAAAAATTATTTTATATCAATTTTTCAAGGTGATTCTTTGATTTTATTTGTTTTTATGTAAATTCGTGTAACATTTATTATATATTTTTTATCATTTAATTTATCTTAGATTGTTTTGTATATATTTAAACTGTGTATATTGGATATTTATCTAAGTAAACCATAGTTTATTTCACAGTCATTGATCAGCTACCCACGTTACGCAATTGAATAGACCGATTTGAGCAGAAACGATTATTATTTCAATTTATAAAGCTATTAAAGAATTTATGGTTTTAATTAAGCACGGTTATTTATTAGCTATTCATTTTTGTTAAGCATCTGTTTTTGTAAATACAAACCAAATAGATTCTTATTTTTTCTTTGAACGTTTTTCAATATTAAGTTTCTTGAAGTAAGATAAGATACAGGCAAGAAATGCTTTGGTGAAAACAGTGAGAAAATGGAAAGATATATCTAGGAATTTTGAATAGGTAGATTATTCTTTTAAAAAACATTCGATTAGTATGACGCAAACACAGTGTATAAAACAGTAGAATAGGGAATAAACATAATCAGCAAACATTTTCAACAACAGAATTACGAATACGAATCCTATCAGAAATAACAACCAACCTAAAATCTTTAACCAGAAACATAAAGCAACGAACGAAAAATTTTCAGAAACTAGCTCGCTCAAAAACCATTTGAACATACATACATCACCGTCAACTAATACATTCATGAACTAAAACAGCTTAGCTACATTCAAACGTTACCGAAAATCACTCAAAAACTTTCAAACGTTCGTTCTAGAACTCATTCATTTATCTCACGTCCTCGTTCACGAAACTAATCTATATTAGACTGGCGATCTAGGGGACCAACCCTTCGTTTGACGTATTTAAAACTATTCGTTGCATCGATCCGTGTATTGTGGTGTGTTTGCACACATAGGTCTGGTAGTGACATTTGTGTTCAATCTTATGAAGGAACTGATTTGGATTTTGGGAGTGATCGATATCAGTATTTAAAAAAATATAATACTCTGGCTATTGAGTAGATCGTGGTTAAGTTAAGGCACAAATGACTCTATGAAAACAAGGCGACCCCAATATTCTTGGGGAAATAAAGACAGGTGATGGCAAAACACTAGTTATTCAAAATTTCTCAAAATTAGATTAAATATACCCTTGCTTGCGGTATAGAAAGTGCTAAAAGCAACCACATGTCCGCAACCTGAAACCATGAAAACAACTCAAATAAATCATTACCGTCCGTATTTAGAGAATCTAAAACAAGCTAAGTTTATCGATTACTAAACTGAATGCAGGTCGGTGCAGCATGACTCACAGGTTTTACTGCCTACCCCACTGCATAATGAGGGGAAACGAGGCCTATTTGGACATGTGTTTTTAGATTGTTTGATTATCATTACTTTTAATTAGTTGTCGGTGTTTAAATTACAAAAAAAAACATGGTTATGAACGGCAGATATGTACATAGTCGAATTAAAAAAAGGGTTTAATAAAAGTTAAGAGCTTGTCTGTTCAAAATTAAATACCAAAATGTTTTGGATGAAATAGGTAAACGAAGCAAAAATTTGCGAAGACAAAAATTGGTGGCTGTTATTTCTGTATCTAAAATGACAGCATCCAAAAAACAGTCGCCAATAACCAAAACTGCATTATATTACACTAACAATATTCTCCAAACCAGAAATTTCATTCACAAAATCCAGTTTAAATCGCCAAGTGAGAGTGCGGCCATTGATACTTTGATTCATACTTGATCGCCCACTCATACGTGGGCTTCAATGAAACACGAACTGCCCTTTTTAGGACGATTTCGTAACCAACTGATAACGTATTGACACATCTTTACTCTGGTTACATGATGCTGTGGAATTGTGAAAGATTTATTTGTCTGGTAATAAGGTAGTACTGGTAATTATTTTGTTAGTAATGATGCTTCTTTAGGACAAACATTTTAAGTAAATAAAATGGCGAAAATATGAATGAAGTAGGGAGTAGAATAGGGAGTTAGGGATACTATAGGTTTTATTTCCTCAGTCAGTGTTAGAAAGGATAATTTTTTATTTAATACGTTTAATTTTCAAGTTTTGTTTCTATCTTTACTGGTTTTGACTTTTAGTTTTCTTCTTTGTGCAAATAATAAAAAAATGCTATATAATAAAATTTTCGTTTCAGCTCTTCCGAAAACTGACTGTACCAAAGTGGCTTTTACTAACAATTATTATAAAAAACTGTGTTCAAAATAAATTAAGACTATTGTGATAGTGATTGTCCAAGACATTTTGTGTCCTAAAACTGTGCCAAATATTTCGTTAAAATTTTACAAACGAACTGAGGATATTAGACTCTATGTGTACGAGGATAAGGTTGAAGTTTGTTTAGAAGTTGTTGGGGAGGACCGGCTTTAATGGCTACGAATGGGCACCAACTTATCTAAATTGAACAAGACCAGAGTCTCCGGTGTCAATCATGTTAGTATATTTTGGCATTTTTATAAATTAATTATAGACTTTACGCTTTCAACGGTTTATTTTGCTTCTGTCATGTGTTCTACTGCGAGGTTTTATGATGTTTTAGAACAAATACATTGGTAGAATAAACATGATTTTTATGTTGCGTTGAACGTTTCGATGCGATTTTGCGGATAGTAAAATTATTTTTACGATTCAGTGTTTATTTGTTTTCGTGTCTCCTAGATATGAAGTGATATTTACAGTGATAGACCCATAATATTATTTTCACATCACATGGATATTCATAGCACTTCCAAATAAGTTTCGATATATAAATCGCCCATATTGTCACAAATAACTCATCTACCACAACACATTTCCAAAATATTTTTACATGCGACAATTATCATGAAAACAGGCATATCCCAATAATCCAGGCCGCGGTATAAATCCACTTTATTGCGCACATTTCCGTCTCGATGATACATGTACCATTAAAAAGAGAGTTATACTGACTGCGAAGCTTGTAAATCAGTGTTATTTGTCGTAGAAAAACATTTTTTTCGCCTCCCAAGATGATGTATGCTGAAGTTTTTGTTGGTGTTTGTCTGCGGAAAGACTGAATTGGGTGTAAGAATTTCTGAATTCTTAGAAATTTTGAAGCTGATTCTTTTCGGAAAATTATTGCGTAATTTTTTGTGACCTGCAAAGAACAGGAATCTGTAGAAAATAGAACAGGTACCTAACAGAACAGTACTATTAAATAAATAAATAAATAAGACTCAAGATTTTGTTAGACTAAATGTATTGAAAATTTAAAAATATCACTTTCATACCCAGTTTCATTACTTAAACAGTTAATTTTCTTGAGCTTTTCGTAAACACTTCAGGTGCCAAGTACGCAAATGGTTTGGAGTATTATGGCGTAAATGGCGTTTTATAATAATTAATACAGAGTTTTCTTGTGGCACTTTTTTCTTAAACTATATTGCAAATGTTTATTGAGGACTGCATTAAATGAAACTTTAAGTATTTTCAAATTAATGGGCGTCGTACTTTCTTTTTCATCTATGTGTGTATGAACCTATATCTCTTTTTGTGAGAATTGCATGCAGAATAGTTGCAAGGTTCGCGTCTGAGAAAAAGCCTTTAGGTACTCTTCAGGAGAAATATAACGAAGTTTTTTACCAGACTTATGGCTATTTTTATGCCAGTTTCAAAGTAATATCGGTAATAAAAACAGCACATAATAATGTAGCTATAATTGTCAATATGTTCCAAGTATACACAAAAACAATTTATTGCAAGACCTTTACCCTATTGCACAAAATTGTAATAGCTATCGGAGAAGGCAGTTTTATCCGTTTTATTCGTCTCACGGCCATTACTGAGTCCCATAATTCAGATCTGGCAACATTATTGTGTGCCACGCTAATCGTGTTGCCATACTTAATAGCAAAAATAGCGAAGATGGTGACTTTAAGTTATTTATTGTATGAATATGTATGGGAATTACTTTTGTTTATGTTTATCTGTGCGTAATGTTGGTCATAAAGTAGTTGTTAATTTTCTTTTTTTGTGGTTGTTAATGGTAAGTTCGATTTATGATTCTGCATAATATTTCCAATAATTTGTGCTTATACAAATAAATATTAATGACAATATGAGTTTCCAACTTGGTTCTTTTAACTTTAAATAGTTGCAAATAATATTAACGCAATCTTACAAAGCTTTGGTCCTTTTTCTAAAGATATTTTCTTTTCACATACCCACTTATACATATTAGAAACTTAAAGACAATGTTAAATATGTTTAAAAATTTTACCATTTATTAAGTACTTTCATAGAACATTTAATAACAATAACTTCTCACACCATAACTTATAAATAATGCGATCATAAGAAATAAATATTCAGTCAAGCACTGCTGACTCATTTCCCCACTCCACTCTCTCACACTTATCACAATCATTCATCATAGACGCAGCAATTTGTGAAATTGGTTACGTCATCGGCATCAGATGTGATGTGATAATACATCATGATCATCACAGTATCATCACGGTGACGTCACATACGTCAATCACGAGTGTGCCACGACGATTTTGAAGATAAGCGAATTTAAAACCGATTATGGTGCGCGGCGTGACGCTTAAAATATTGAATTTAAAAACAAAATAAAAAAGTTATGGATGGTTTTTCTCGTTGAAAGATTGGTTGTTTGATAAATTACTTTTCGAGTCATTTGTTTTTTGTTATAGTTTTTGGATTAGCGTTTTTATTCGATACAAAAACTGGGAGAGCTAATGTATTTGCAATTTTCATGTTATAAATTGTATTAACTTTTCTTCTCAAAAGTTCAATGAAACTTCTTTTTTTATATACTCTATCTAATGGTTTTCGTTCAATTACGTCAAAACATAACAACAATTTTCTTTAATTGTAGCCTTTTAATTGTTCATATTTGTAAAACTTCTAGCACCACTTTACCAATAGACATAGTTCAAGTTACAACTCTCTACCTACAAAGCTCAAGTTAGCAACCCAAAATAGATCAAACATTGTCAAAATCACGCCAACAAAAGAAAGATAAAGCTCATAAATTCATAAAACAAACTAGAACTTAAGAGATACAGTTGCTAAGTTTGTTTACTGCCAACATAAACAAAGATAAAAAGCATGGCGCCGACCAGCCGACCAATCGGCGACGACTTCCGTGAGCGGGAAAATTCAATATCCGATTCGATATTCGATCAGTCGATTATACGGGCCCGGATTACCCGAGTCTCTCCGGACGGTGGTTTTAAAAAGTCCGGGTTTGTCACCAAAGGAAGTCGGGGTAAGGGAGTTTTGGGGCTGTGGTCAGAGTATAGTAGTACGTATGGGGTTTGTTTTTATGACTTACGTATAGATTTTGAGATTTAATTGTTAAAAAATGTTTCATGGCCTTTTTTGACGGCACATGGGTGTAACTCAAAATAGTGTACAAAGAACGTATCAAGCAATGGCCATTATTACGCATTTTATATCTACTTAAAAAGACCTTTCAGCCTCTCCAAAAATTCATCTTTATCTGAAAGAAAAAAAGTGTTTCTCCAAACTAAAACTCCACAATCTCTTCTCAGATCTATTCTAAACTTCAAACCACATATTTAAACTTAGAAACTTAAAAAACATCTCGTAAACTCTAAAACATCTGCTAACTAATGTGCAATGTTAAGCTGAAAGTGTTTCAGTAATTTATTTTCAGAGTAACACGATCACGTTGCATCGGGACGCCATTACGTACCAGCTGTTTCATTAAAAACCGAGATATTTCTCATTCGATTCATTTGTGGGAAATTATTTGCATGTTTTCTTGTGTTTTACTTAAGGCTAGATTGATCGGGTAAATAGAGCTTTAGGTACAGTTACTGCCAAATTACTAGGCTTTTCTGAAGTTCTTTTTTGATGACCCACGTGGTTTGTGTTTTTGACCATTGCGAAGTCAGTGGACCCAACCACCCAACTTTGGACAAGCGAACAAAAGTGTAAGAGGTCAAATAACTACCCTGAGAAATGAATAATTATTTGTCAAGAACTGTTCGAAAAATATGCTTCGAAACTATGTGCTTACACAACACACACACACAAGGCACACACAGGGCCTTTGTTTTGCTTGCAATAATTTTAGTATTCCAAGACCATATAATTACATAACATAATATTCCTACGACCACATTAAGTATCAACGACATAATAATAAATTATATCGATCGTAAAATTTATTACAAGGCTCCAAATAATATTTATTGTGTATTGGCACCAAACTAACTAGGGTTCTAAAGGTCATTTTCATTATTTCTACCATGAACCCAACGGATTCACTTTTATTATAATCTTACATTAGCCATAAAACAGGAGATGGACAGATATTTAATAAAAACACTATGTTGCATTCGTTAGCAAAAACTCACAAACTATTTGAATAAAATTGACGGCAAATATAGATTTTTTTTATTTACTAAAAAAAAGTGGAGCTCAGTGACAAGTATCGAAAAAGTTTCTATTTACATTAAATGTTTAACTATGGTCGGTTGACTAAGCTTTTCACATCAACAGCCCTCCATGCCTCAGAGAGCACGTCAAACATAGGACACCAATCACATGAACATATTATGACATCGAAAATTCAGAAGAAAATTCAGAAAATTGTAATATGCTCTAGTTTTTTAGATGGTCAGATTTAGTTGTAACTACTTTCCGTGCTCAAATAAAATATAGCCAAAACAATACAGCCAAACGAAAAAATAATCCTCTTTATAATATATATTGTGACACAAGTATAAATAACATATTTTCGCAGTATATCAAAACAGGGTAAGATAAGTAAGTCGTGGTGGCCTAGTGGGTGGGACAGACTCTCAAGTATGAGGGCGCGGGTTCGATCCCAGGTCAGGCAAGTACCAATGCAACTTTTCTAAGTTTGTATGTACTTTCTAAGTATATCTTAGACACCATTGGCTGTGTTTCGGATGGCACGTTAAACTGTAGGTCCCGGCTGTCATTGAACATCCTTGGCAGTCGTTACGGGTAGCCAGAAGCCAGTAAGTCTGACACCAGTCTAACCAAGGGGTATCGGGTTGCCTGGGTAACTGGGTTGAGGAGGTCAGATAGGCAGTCGCTTCTTGTAAAGCACTGGTACTCAGCTGAATCCGGTTAGACTGGAAGCCGACCCCAACATGATTGGGAAAAAGGCTCGGGGGATGATATCAAAACAGGGTATTCATAAGTCGTCATCAATACACCAATTTAATACTGAAACCCAACACAGTTGCCAAATTCTGACATAACCGCACCAAACGCGCATTGTAGTCAAACTGCCAACCCTGGAACGTATGCTCGTATCGTACGCCTCATCTAATTGGTAATTGAAAACGGCCGCGGCGAGATCAAAGCGTCGCTCGACCAATAAAATGTCAGGATGGCTCGCTGACGTCACTATCGGATTAGGGCTGTCACTCGCGTCTTATTTCATTAGCAGTGGAGAGTAGTAAGTTTATTGGAGACTAATTTAGCTATTGGTTTTAGCTTAGCTCCCAGTGTGTCTTTTGTAAGTTCGGAATTTAGTTTTCGGGGCTTAGCTTTAAGCTTTTTGATGTTGCCAACTATTTTAAGCCTATTAAACGACAAAGACTCAATCTTTGTAGTTCTGCCTTACATATTCTTCTGTATGAATAAAAATGTTAAGCAAACGTGTGACCGTCCTTCATTTTAAAACGTTACTCGCAACAATATCGCTAAGTAAATAAGACCGAACATGAAAAGCACACAAATTAAATAATCTTGAGCCCCATTCTATAATTCATGTCATCCATAACACTCGCAACACAATTTATACCATAATTCTAACAACATAGAGTTCAATTTCCATTGTCGTGTTCTAGTATTTGTAGACCAACGGCCACTGGAATCCAGTGCATGATGTATAAATCGAATGAATTGCATTTGTACAAACAGAAAGGGTGACTTCAGTCGCCATTGCAAATATTGATTTATTACGTTAGATTTATGCGCGGGCGACTGAATAATACGACGTGGTCAGATTTTATGCGTAAACGCACAATTGTGGGTCTGTAATTTATGAATGTTTTATTTTGTGGTATGTGCTGTGAAATGCTGGTAGAATAATCCGATTGTAGTTGCAAAGGTTACCTCGAATAAATAAGTGTTAGTTATATTCAGTGCTATTGAAAAAAACTCATGAAATTGCGGGAATTTTTGAAATAAACAAACTAAGGGCCGATTTTTCAATCACCAGTTAACTTTTATCTAAGGAATAAACATGATGATTTGTCATTTTTTCTATACAAAAGCTGCCAAAATGTCAAACATATTGTACTGATAAAAGTTATCTGGCGATTGAAAAATCAGCCTTAGATGGGTCAAACTTAGGTTGTAGAGGGGATCTATAACACCACAAAGATCTCTTCGCCACCCTAGTAAATTCACTGACACTTCCAAAAGCCACCAAATCACCTCAAATAATATAACATCTTCATACAATCAAAATTGACAAAAACTTTCGCCCCACGTTCAAATAATGCTCTGCGGAAAAATCGCTGTCTCCGAAAAAAATCCAATAGATTTAACGCCATTTCTATGTCCAGTATAAGGTGCACTTTTTTATTTAATTCTGCAAATCCACCCTTGTTTTTGTGGGGTGCCATCGTTTGGTTTCAAGTTATAAGCGGTCAGCGACTTTTGAGATTGAAAGAACGCATTGCTATAAATATTTATGTGGAAGCTATTGTCACAATTTTTTTTCCTTAAAAACTAACATTCGTTTAAAAATCTTATCTGCTACAGATATAATTACAAATTACCACATATATAATTCATTCATAATTCTATAGTAAGTATATAGATTGCAAAGTGGCGTACAAAAATGATGTTCTATTTTCAAGCCAGGCCTTCACGCTATTTCTATTAAATCCATTTAAATTGGTACATAAATAGTCTAGATCCTGAAGGAGGATATATGCTACTTTTTATCCAGGTGCAGCAAGTAGGTCCCTCGGAACTACAAGGAAAAGTTTTTACTGAAGCTTACACTAAGTTGTCAAAGCGCTACCGAGTATGTCCAGTACCCCGCCAACCACTTGTAACTCCAACCACACCAACACTCGAGGGTACTAGAAATCAATACTCGACAACTGTCGGTTTTGAGGCGTTTAGTTGGGAATTATTCAATTAATTCCCTCGACAACTAATTCATTTTGATCCTCTCTCGAGTATTTGTCAAACTTTCCACTGTAATGGACACAATGTTTGGATACCTCGGCAGGATTATTGTTCGTAACTTAGTTTTGGAGTTTTGGGCTCAGGAATACCTGTGTTTTGAAATTGTCAGCTCTATTGTTGTATTTTCAACTGTTGTAGTAATATTTTGGGGGAAGTTTAAAGTGGAATATTGTAGGACGGTTTTCAACTGTGAACGTTATATGGGTATTTGCGTCAAATGTTCTGTTGTAGTACAAAATACATGAAAACTTTTCGAGCACGTTACAAATAACCTTCGTACTTTCATAAAATAATACATAGGTACACGTATTTTTTTTTTTGTGTAAACTTATACTCGGTAGAATCTTCAGTAATTGGGCTGCGGGTTGTTCGAAAGAGGTACCGCGGCCCTAGCACATAAGAAGGCCTACGACGGAACACGACGGCTTTTAGTCAGTAAGAGTCTGACACTCCCTCACCGCTGCTAACCCACAGCGGAAGGGGTCATTTGATGATTTTTTACGTCGTTAAAAAAAAAAAAAAAGAATCTTCAGTAATGAAAAAACAACTACACCTGTTTTTTGAAAACAAATTAACACATAAACAATATAATATGCATTTCCGAAATTGTCAATAGGCTGTCAAAAAGCCATAAATTATTTGCTAATAATCAACCGCATATTCCAAATGATTGGTGCTCTCTGAATTATGGGTATACCCCACAGGATTGCTCATTGTACCGACCAATAGGGACAGACTGTTCGTATCGAACATTTTCCGTTGCGGTTAGTAATATTGCTATTAGTATTCAAAACGCCTCGGCAATTTAGTTCTCTATGATTATGATATTCAGTATCATCATGATTTTGAAATTTTCAGTAGGGGTTGTTTGTCAAACTACTATATATGTATATGGTCCTAGTTTACGTTAATGTATGTAACTTATATTTTATTTCTTTCTTTCGTTATAATTAAGATTACTACCTTTACAACGTATTAAATTTAACGTGGAAGCTAAGACAGTTAGACAAACCAAAAAAAAATCGTCTAGTCTAGCAGACTAGATGACTCCTTATTAGCACTAGCCTATATTTGCTTCATTTTTTATATGGGACATTACCATCAAGCAATGTCATTGTAAGGTTTTTATCTATAATAACAGACAATTAAATTGACAACGACGACATCTGAAAATCGATGTCACCCTACAAAAAAAATCTAATTTAAAAGTACTAACAGACTTCCCAGTTTTGTCTGAAGCTGTAGCGTCCTGATAAAAACCTTCTTTTTGGACACTTTAACGACGATCCGAGGGTAGGCAAAAAACGTAGTCTTGAAGAAAAAGTCGCTCGACCGTTGAAAGCTTCGGGAGCAAAACAAAGGATTTACGTATTTCTTAGATAACTTGTTTGTATTATGTATGGTTATATGTATATAACTATTGTTTTCAGAACACACAGATAAATAGAAGATTAGGGTAAAGGGGCAACTGAAGCTTCCGTATTTCTGATACGTATGATTTTTAATCAATGACACGTCTGTTCGTTTTTTAAGTGTGCCTGCACCATTTATTGGTAATTAAAGCGCATTCGTAATACTCCGAAATAGTTTGGTATAACGATAGTGTTTCAGTTCCAATTTTCAGTGGCAAGAAAACCGTAACACTTCTGAAAAACACCTATTTCTCCATCTTTTACCCAAAGTATTGAATACACTTACCTTTAAAGACAAGAACAAGATAAAAGGCTAACATTTCACATTCATGTATTACAATAAAATGGACTATTCGTCTCTCTGTCAGCACATTAGATATATCGGTGACAGTTTTATGCTTGTCCACTATGTAAATCGGTGGCCACCCTAGTGATGCGCCACGCAAAGATTTATATCGATAGTGCGGCCACCGTGAGCTAGGGATGTGATTGTTTAGCTTGTTTTGATTTGTGATGCTTTTTGAAAGGGTCATAGTGTACCTAAGTATACCTATATATTTACGATGAAAAGAAGCTCCTGGCTGTCGTTTGAACATCTTTTACAGTCGTCACGGGTAGATAGAAGCCAGAAAGTCTGATTACCAGTCTTACCACGGGTTATTGGGTTGCCCGGGTAACTGAGTTGAGGAGGTCAGATAGGCAGTCGCTCCTTGAAAAACACTGGTACTCAGCTGCATCTGGTTAGACTGGAACCGATCCCAACATAGTTGGGAAAAGGCTGGGCAGATGATGGTAATAGTTTTATGCTTGTCGACTATGTAAATCGCTAGCCACCCTAGTGATGTGCCGAGCAAAGATTTATATCGATAGTGCGGCCACCGTGAGCTAGGGATGCGATTGTTTTGCTTTGCTTTAGCTTGTTTTGATTTGTGAGGGGTTTTGAAGGGGTTGCAGTATGAATATATTTTTCATTTTTGGTTTTGTTTCATTATTGTCTTTTGTGTAGGACTTTAGTCCTATGGATGGCAGTATCAGCATAGACCAAACAGGAATATAATGATAGTAATTTACTCTTATTACTACTATTAAACTAATTTCTCCAGAATACTTTTTAAGCATTTATTTTTAGCTATTTCTATAAATTAAGTGTACAAATTATAGTGGTTCATTATTTAAGCAATAAAAAAATTTGAATGGCTGAATCAGGACACATTCAAATTACAAAGGAAAAATAAATAAAAAAAATAGCACCAGTGTAATAGCTAAAGCAAACAACAAAACACCTTCTAGAACAACGATTTCTCCTGTTTTTTTTTACAAAAAACAAGGTAAAATCATCAATTAGTATCCAAACGGTATTGTCCCGGAGTTTGTCCCTCTCGTTAAAAAAACGCATCGGAGCGCGAGCGTCTCGCAAAGACCAACTCCGCTTGTTTAAGCCACTCACTAAACTTTGGATTATGTAGCGTTTGCAAAATGTTTATTTTTAAGTAATTTTTTTTGTATATTTTGTAGTTTTTGGTGAAGATTTAGATTTAGATTGTTTGGGTGAGATAAGTAAAAAAAAAAATGTTTAAGTGATGTGTGAAAATCTCAAATAAAATACCTAGTCTAACACTATTGAAAGTTTCTATTGTGCTTGAAAATTATTATTTTTGAAACTGAAAATGAAAATATACGTGCTTATAAATAACGTTAAAAATATTATCGTTATATAATGTAGTAGGAACTCGTTGCTGGTACAATTTTTTTGGATATTATTTTTCTTGTAGCTTAAATTAGCTTAACTATAAATTATTACTCCACTAATCACTGCATAAAAAATATCATAAATTCAACATTTAATTGTCTCCCATAACCGTAATTTAGCAACCAAAACATAACTACTGCATTATCTTCGTGAAATCTTTCTGCGATCCCTACCCCATGGGATTATGGCCCTCTGGTCTGTGGATTCTTAGTAAATAGTGTTGCCCCCTCCACTTCTTCCCCTTAAACCGATGGTATTCGGCTACAAAGGATTTACTATAAGGGTATATCTGGTGAATGAATAAATGCCTTGGTTGAAGGAATTATTTTTTATTTTCCTGGCAACATAATGGACAGCTTATTTTTGTGTAGTTTGATGGAAAGAGATTCAGAAATATTTTGTTTGTTTATTTTTAGGCAAATGCAATTTTATCTTTTGATTCCACTTTGAAACATTTTTGCTTTATTGATGCGATTATCGTGACTAGTACACTAATAATGAGGATGATAAACTGCGTCTTTCAAGGTGGCTTTAAAAGCAAAGTTTTGATCTTTTTCTAAAAATTAAATAATAAATTCAACTCCAACGATATTTTACCAATTAATTACCGTTAATACCAACGCTATTAAAAGCTAAAAGGAAACAAATGCAAACGTAGAATGCTCCTTATTTTCCTGCACCACATTTCTTTTTAACCAAAAATTAATTCTTTTAATTAAAGCAGAATTCTCGATGTTTGAAAAACTATCTCGCCCCACGTGAAAGCTTCGGATTCTTGCATAATTTACATGTTTACACCGTCCGATAAGGTTGTAGTTGCATAATCATAAAACTGGGTTTTTATACCCATTGATAGTGGAAAAGTAACGGAATAGTGAATGAACACGCATTGAAAATTGTAGGGAGTATATTTTAGGCCTTTTTCAGTATATTTTGGACCTTTTTCCCCGAAGTTTCTATTGGTTGGTAGACTTTTTGGTTCAGTTCGCGATTGGATCTGCATTTTTTTTTTTCTGTTACTGGCCTTTGTGGTTAGAAAAAATTGCTACATATGTCTGTAACTAAATGATAGGTATGGTGTTCTTTCTGTGCTATCGGGTAGGAACTGATAGAAAAATTAATACTATCTTATTAATAGGATTGCATGATGTACGTCACGTAAGTTACACACGTTCATATAAAAACCAAAGGTGACTTGGATAATTTGTTTTCTTTTTTCTTTTTATTATACCTCAATATACCCTTTTCATTATCAAATCATTACTCAAATACAGTAATTAATTTTGTAACTATAACTTCCCGACTTTATTTAGCCTACAAACTTTGGGTTAGTGGTTAAACCTAATTGAATTTAACCGTGGATAGGTTTTCATTAGATCAAACCTGTCTTCGAAGGTATGCTGTTGTGAATTAATCCAATTTGCCTGACGGAGAGGCGTATTATACTTACATATTAAGAGGTAGTGATGTAGACAATATCGATTTTCATGTAGGAGGTGTTTTGATACGTGTGTCAAACTGTCGATAAGTGAAGTTTGATGTGTAGGTACAGGAATGATGTGTTCAGTGGCCGTATAGACATGAGGTAAAAATGGTTTATTATCAGCATGAACTTCTAATATGACACTCGGGTAACGATGACCCAAAGTGGAATTAATCTATAAGAGTACTTTTGTTACCAATTTCTTTAATTCTCTACCAACTACACTAAATTCGAAATCTGATACATAAAATGTTGTAGCAACTACTATGTAACGGCTTTTAAGCCACAAGAAAACTGTCGATACTTTTCCTCACTCAAACATCGATACCTCAATCACTGCAACACTAGTACCTTAACTAGTTTTCCACTAGAAATTCCACGATAATTAGTCGCAGGTTCAATTGAGGGTCAGACCTGACACATCAGTTGGCTCAAAACCATTTCATATAAAAGGACTTCAGTACATAAAGGCCTGACACTTGAAAACCTTTCCTATTTTCATGTAGTGTAGGTATAGTTTTGTTTAATGTAGTTTTGCAAAGGTTAATTTTAATTAAATGACGGACGGTGGCAGTTTGTAACTTAATTTGAACTTCGGTTAATATGATTTTCTGTGTATATTGGCAGTGTTTGAAGGTTTCTATACTGGCATTATATTTTGTACCTATTGTCAACTAAAATGAACACTTAGAAGACAATTGGGGTAAAAAAATTGAGATCTCATAATTATTTTAGCTTAGGAAGTCCGAAGTTATTCTTTTCACAAAAATAAAAGATAACTAACTAAATAAAATATACGATTTTAGCTGCATGTGTAAACAACTATAAATATGTACAATCTTCAATACACACACTGCTTTAAAACTGCCATTACCAACATCTTACAAAGACTACTCGATTCCTACCAACATTCAACCAACTAAGTCTTCCTAACTTAGTTCATAAGCTATTCACCACTCTAGCACAGAACCTGGTACCGTACGTGCATACAATTGCACACCTCATTTGGTTCAGCAATGCATTCGCATTGTTGGTCGAGTTTGCCTCGAGCGGGATCGAACCTGCACCGAACAGCCTTTGAATGTTTACCATTGATTAGAAGTTCGATTAATTATGGTGTTTTCGTGTAGTTGTGGTTTTAATTATAATTAGTACTCGGTGGGTGTACGTGTGAGTTTAAACCTTATTTGTAATGCATAGAGTTCCTTTTTCAGTATCAATCGATGGCTAGTGAAAATTTTCATGTCTATTATTTTTGGAACTGTAGCCATTTTTTCTTTATTCAATGTTTCAACGCGCATGTGAGATCATGTTTCTGCACTATAAATGCATCCACAAAACGAGACAACCCAATATTTTGTAGTTTTCTTAGGTATTTTTTTTTATTATAATACTGTTCTATTTGAACATGATCTTTGTTTTTTAGGAGTCAGTACAGACCTATATTCTTACTTTTTGACTTTACCTACCTATCCCATTTTTACACTATACAGAGGCCAGTCCAACCAAATCCCTTTACCACCACTTTTAGCTACTTTAACACAATTTCTCAAATCCTAAATCCCCAATATTGGATTACAGTAAGCAGATTACAAACTAAGTGTAGACATCGATTCTACAGCATGATACGAAATTGCTTATTGAATTATTTATAACAATAATCTACGCTTTGAATCATCGTAGGGTCGTGTACCATGGGGCGATGACTCAGTTAAGGGGTAGGGGGGATTAGGACCAGATAATTGGGAGTGTACCTTATTGATTTTGGCAGCTGGCCCTTTTTTTCGTACGTTCATATTTTACGAGATGCATGGGCTAATAGTTTTTTTCTTTAGTGTAGATTACTTGATGGGTGCGTGGGTGTTGTGTAGCAAAGGGATCAGCTGTCATTAAGTCGATATACGAACGTAACCTTCATTGTCCAGTATAGAAAGATAGGGAGGATTTTCATGCAAATATTTTGTCATAATATATGTTTTTGGCATTGGATTTATTTCAGACTTCCCAAAGCTAAGGAGGTTATCGATTTGGATGTTTTCCCATGTGACACATGTTCATCATTAAATTACAGTCTAGTTTTTCTCAAAGGGGGCAGTAACATAATTAAATATCGAAACCCGTCACATAGACGGTCGACTTCATCACCCTTTGCACTACTGACTACAGTAAATGGGCAAAAATTCGGCACACTCCGAGGGTCAAAAAATACAGGCCCAGTACAAAACATAATTACCATCTATTGTAACCTATCGTAAATCATACTCTCACGGACTGGCCGTCGATGACGTCATTCCAAACAAAGCCCCTCATTGGTCGACACGTGGTCACGTGACCGGCGCGTGCCAACTCTTTCACGAAATTAGACGGGGAGAAACGTCATTCAATGTCATTACAGACGATTTTGAAAAAGGAATTTGCATATTTTTTTCATTTCTACGCTTGCTGATTGGGCAATCAAAGAGTTTTATGGTAATTGTTACTTGTAGGATTAAGCGGGTCGTTTTGTGATACGAAAAATGGCAGTTTAATTGTGTTGGAGCGCTAAATGGCGAATAATTTTGTTGTGACGACAGCCTTTTATGTTATTGGCGCCTTTTATTAGGGTTCCGTAGCCAAAATGGCAAAAACGGAACCCTTATAGTTTCGTCATGTCCGTCTGTCCGTCTGTCCGTCTGTCCGTCTGTCACAGCCGATTTACTCGGAAACTATAAGTACTACAGTGATGAAATTTGATGGGAATATGTGTTGTATGAACCGCTACAAAAATATGACACTAAATAGTAAAAAAAAGAATTGGGGGTGGGGCCCCCCATACATGTAACTGAGGGATGAAATTTTTTTTTTCGATGTACATACCCGTGTGGGGTATCAATGGAAAGGTCTTTTAAAATGATATAAAGTTTTCTAAAAAACATTTTTCTTAAAGTGAACGGTTTTTGAGATATCAGCTCTCAAAGTCGTAAAAAGTATGTCCCCCCCCCTCTATTTTTATAACTACGGGGTATAAAATTCTAAAAAAAATAGAGGTGATGCATGCTAATTAACTCTTTCAACGATTTTTGGTTTGATCAAAGTATCTCTTATAGTTTTTGAGATAGGTTGATTTAACTGTAATTTACGGAACCCTTCGTGCACGAGTCCGACTCGCACTTGGCCGGTTTTATATATTTATTGTTGTTTTGGTATGGTCTATTGCCCTATTAAGAATACTTTACTACTGATCAAAGTGATATTGATTAGTGGGTGTTTTCTTTCAATTTTTACCCAGCTTTTACTGTCTTATCCAAATGTAGTTTTCACTTTTTAGGGTTCCGTACCTCGAAAGGAAAAAACGGAACCCTTATAGGATCACTTTGTTGTCCGTCTGTCTGTCTGTCTGTCTGTCTGTCTGTCAAGACCCTTTATCTTAAGAACGCGTGGACGTATCAAGCTGAAATTCACATGAAATACTCGGGTCTATTGTCCCTTTAGGCTGTGAAAATATCAAGCTTCTAAGCCAAGCCAATCAAAAGATACAACCGATTATGTCGATATTTTCAACAAATTCTCGACACTCGCAAAGGAATCAAAACCTACAGGGTACTTCCCGTAAACTCAGAATCTTGAAATTTGGCATGAAGCATTGTTATAAAATGCAAATATAGGAAAAATTGCGAAAATCTCATTTTTTTGTTATATAATATAATAAAAATATTTTAATAAAATGAAACTTACTACCTTATTTCTCACGAACGAATAAAGGTACCAAATTGAAATTTATACCAAATACCTAGGTCTATTGTCCCTTTAAGCAATGAAAAAATCAAACTTCTAAGTTAACGCGATCAAAAGATACAGCAGTTTTACCGACACCTTAGACGAATTTCCGTCACACGCTAGGGAATCAAAACCTACAAGGTACTTCCCGTGAACTCAGAATCTTAAAATTCGGCACGAAGCAACGTTATATAGTACAGATAAAGGAAAAATTGCGAAAATGATAAATTTGAAGTTACATAAAATATTAAAATATTATTTTTGCTTACATGACATAAAATATTTTTTTAATAATTATAAACTTACTACCTACCCTTTTTCACATGAACGCGTAGAGATATTAAAGTTTTGAATAAAAAGTGAAATTCATATCAAACACTTCTTAAATATAATGGCCTCTAAACTGTGAAAAATTTTAAATCATTCAAAGGTCATTGGGCACCTTAGTATGAAAACCATACCCACGGCGGATACGAACGAAATATAGCACAGTATAATGATAAAGGCTCTGATTTACTATGGCATTAGTCGCATCAATGTGAACCATGGGAATCTAGAGAAAATCAGGTGTAAACATCAAATATTTTCCTCATTTCAATGGGGAATTTAAACGACCAAGTTTGACGGATTTGAGAAATCATTTCTTTGTAGTGAAAGAGTATACTCGCCGTTTATTTCCATTGTCATCAGGTCAGGATCTGATGATGGAAATCCTGAGAAATCGAGGGCAACTATCAGAAATTGTAGGCATGCATAGGATTAAAACTAGATTCTCAGATGTATGTCTGGTGATACTATCAAACAGTGAAGGTTTAGAGCTTATCTGATGATGGAGACGTGAGAAAGTCGAGAGAACTCGGTATGTTTTAGTTACGTCGTGTTTGGGCTTACATTATTCGTATTGACGAGAACTTTTCACAAAAGTTAAAAATAAAAACTTTTTACAAAAAAAAAACAACTTCTAAAACAACAAGAAAACTGTTTATATGCATCGGTCTAGATCTCGGTGGTTAAATAAATATAGATGCATCCTCTAGACACCGACTTCTAGACCGATGCACCTAACATCTTTTTAATTTCTTTCTTGCTTTTGTTTTCTTGTTGCTTTTTTATATGTTTGAAGTTGGATTTGTTTGTAAAATGCTACAAAATAAAATAATGCCGACTTTATAAAACAAAGAAAGGGACAGAATTACACTTTTGTCAAGGCTCTAGAAACGTAAAGCCAGCAGCCCCGAATCCTACTCTCTAGAAGTCGTTGTTACAATTCGACAGCTACAAGTCGTCAGGCGGTTTCGAAAAAAACCTGAAACTGGGGCTCTTTAGGTGATTAATCCCTCAAAAATAAAAGATCCCATTCCTGCAATGGCTGCTTTTACCCAAGTTAGTAGTGAATTCTCATCACCTAAAATAAAATAAGCTCCAACACAAGGTTACGTTATAAATTGTAAAGGAGTTCCCATAACTATATCTGATATTAGCTGTCGATCCCACAATGGCAGTCAAACCTATCTTTGTGGAAAGTCTTCGCCAATACGAATAAAATAAGCCCAAACACGTGGTAGTTGCAACATATCGTTCGGGAGTTCCCTTGACTCTCTGTAGTCTCCATAATCAAATCAGCTCCAAACCATGTTGTCCAAACCTGTTTACCAGTACCCTCAAAAATACACTCACATGTCTGGTTATGACTCGATGCGTGCCTACAATATTCAAGAGTTGCCCTCGAATTCTCAAGGTTTCCAGATCCTCATCAGATCCTGGTCATCCGGATTGGCACCTTCCTTCTTTATGAAATGTCTTTAACAATAAAAACTAGCATTGCAACCTGTACAATCCTCTGAAACTGCTTGTCTTTTATATTTTTCAAACGATCCTAGACATTCGTCTCCATGGAATTTTAATAAAATATTTATATTCAAAGAAACGTCATACCATTCTCCACGATTTAAAACTACTTTGATTCATGTCCGCCACTTTTTACCAAGCGGGTCAGATATGCCCCATGACCTTTAAGTTAGTTATTTTCAATCAGATTTCTGAATGATGACTATAAAATGTTGTATATAAATAACTTCAATAAAATAACTTTTACAAGGTACTGGCCTACTATTTTAGTTATATTATAAAATAAAAAATATTAACTATTTTGACTCTCACGAAATTACCATAACTATGATTGTTCTAAACTGAACGGTTGACGCGAAACTCACTTTTTATCTATACAGCATTTGTACGGAACCCTCGGTGCGCGAGTCCGACTCGCACTTGGCCGGTTTATTTAAATCTAAATTTCACTTTTTACTGTCCAAATCAGCCATTACTAAACACTACAACCAAGATAACACCAACCCCGATGCAAAACAGTAGTCCCACAATTTGCAATATCGAACAAATATTGGACTACACTATTTATTTGTGTACTTCCCCTTCTAAAGGCCCTCCGAAGGGTTTACTTAATACCTAACGCCTAAGCAAACTCTGATAGTACAGGGATGCTGTCAATAAGGGATGTTTGGCGACGAATTAAAGGATGCAAAGGGTCTTGGAAAAACGAAAATGTTTTTTCGGGAGTGACAAGTTGAGGGGAAAGTTCGGGGTAATCGAATGACTCAGTTTTTTATGAGTAACTGTTCATTTTGTTTTGTTAGACAATGTTTAAGGCTTGCATGGTAGTTCAAAGTTCCAAGGAGAACATCTCTTGGTAGAAAGACAGTAAGTCGTTTCCCTCACTGCTGAGGATCGTGACTCCTTCTGATCTTGTCCACTAGATGTCGCCATTTATTGCGTTCTGTTGCTTGATGCATTGCAAGAATCATTGGCATCTCCAGCTTAGTTATTTGGTCAGACCACCGTATGGGACTTCGGCCTCACGGTCTCAGACCACCGTATGGGACTTCGGCCTCTCGGTCTCTCTCGGTCTCGGTCTCGGTAATTTAAAAATAAAAATTGAAAACAAAAGTTGATATTAAAACATTACCGTCAACAGTACTTACACTGCCTGTCACAAAAAAGTACCAAATCTAATATCCCCACACAACAATCATTCAAAACCAGATGATAGCTTAAACATTTCAAAACGAACCTCTTTATTAAAAACTGGAGCTTTTTATTATTTCATAAGAAACTTCATCAATCAACGTCCGACTGAAGATCCGTCGGTTACCAACGAGTTATATTTAACCGCCTCTTTAGGTTACTGACCTAATTTAAAAAGTTAATATTGTTTTTTATAAACTCCACTTGAGCTGTCTTTGTTTCGAATGAAAGGAAAAACAAAAGAACAGCTTTATTAATCTTCGTTCTATTAACTTATTACTACTATTAACTTTTTTGTCGGAACAGGAAATCATTGTAAATAAGTGAATTTCTTTCGATTTCAGACCTAATTTATGTGCCAAATAATTATTTTTTTTGTAGTTTGTAACAGCGAGTCGACATATCAATATAATACATTTAACTAGATTACGTACATGTTTATTTTACAATTATTTTATGCATTTGACAGCTGTCAATTTTCAAGGGACAATAACAGTTTTGTACTAACTTTATTTAGCTCGAAAATAACATTTTTGTACTAACTAACAAGACTGACAGCTGCACCAAAAACGGTCAAACGATACTGCTCAAAGCTAAACAATAACTAGAAATGAACTTTATGTTTCACACATCATATGACCATTTTAGAAAACTTACAGAATCACAGTATTTTATCTCTACATAAAATAAAATAGTGCCAAAACAACCTTTCTTGGCAGTCGGGTAAATAGCTATCGAAAAAGGTTCGGTGACCGTCAATGCGTGGTTATCTAGACACATAAATGTCTCTACCCACTACTGCTATTTGTAATCTAATGTTTTGGTACAAATAAGGAACGGCAGACCAAAAGTGCTTGCTTATTTTCGATGTTCCTTGTATATTATCTAAAATTACTTAAATTTATAATGTCTTGCCTTTTTAGTTAGTTAAGTGCAACTGATGATCAATTTGCAAAATAATTAGGATTCCAACTTACCCTTATTGACAGCTATAGCATAATAATTAAATATTTTACATAGATTAGGACTTCATGTTTCGACCTCTTGTGTTACGTTTCAGGCAAAATAGTTGACATCCCGCTATTAACTTGTTACTAAAAAGTAGCCTAAATCCTTCCTCTATAATTAGGCTATCGAAGACTGCTTGTTTCTAATCAGTTTAATTCCTGAATTAACTTATTTACATAAAACAAACTCTTCAGCTTTATATTATTGCGATAGATTCACGTACGAAAGAATTTGTTCTTCATGGCTAGATTGGTCATAGAAATACCAACATACTCTTCATAGTCGCGTCAAATACACTTATTTCGAGACATAAAACCCTAGCTCAGCTCTCCACTTATTTCCTCATTTCTGCGCTGCAGAAAGTGCATTGGGTGGCCATTAAGGCCGGTGCACACTGAAGATTTTCGCAGCCACGCTCTTGTACGTGGCTCGCAGTGTAATGTGCAATACCTGAATATAATGTGAAAGTTAGTGGTTACACTTTGAAATTGAATTAGAGAATGTTTTATGAATTATACATTGTGGTAGTGCAGTTTTGTGGGCAGTGAAAAATGTTAATGTAATTTTATTTTAGGTGGAGTTATTGTCGTTGTCTTTTCTAAGTTAATTAAATCATCTCTCTGTTATTGTTAGCAATCTGTACAGCAAATTTTATTGACTCCAACGGACACATGATCATAAGCCTCCTACAGTTATCCCAACTTTTATTTGGAGTCGAATAGGTACTCTCGTCTTCTCGTCTTCTCGTCAAGCAACTTACCTTTTTTTCGAATTTTTCGTTTAGTTCAAAATGCGATATTCAAGTAAATGTCGCAACACGCTATAGTATGCGCCAACCGTTAGCCACATCGCAATACGAAAGGCTTGATTGATCGACGCCACAGCAATGAGCTTTAAATTACTGGTTTCCGTTCAAATGGAGACGTATGATACGATTTGCTGCAGTTTCGTTAATATATGTGAGCTTTATGAAGCATGCAGGAATTGCACAGAATAGCGTAGCTTATTCTGTTTCTGTTTCAACTCGTAAAGGTCAAAAATCTTGTCAACCTTTTTGACTACTTGGTAAAACAAAATAAGGTCATTCCCGACTTTGTATATTGTATGAGATTTACCTACGTTTATCTTTGTGCAATCTTGTACCAACGTAATACATTTTAATCTCCTAAGTGTTGGTTGAACTAAAATCACTTTCTCCAAGAAGGTTTATCAAAACCAAAAACTTATTTAACTCTGTCCCTTAAACCCACATCCTAAACACAATAAACTTTTCCCTCCAATTAATCACTAAAAACTTTACCATACGGCAACAAATTAAACATTTTGTTTGCTTTACCACTTACCAAAGTGTTACAATGTATAAACATTTACCAAAGTTGACTCAAGGGCGCGCCACTTCCCTAGCCAATGCCACATAGCTGTCAAACTGACAGCTGTCAAGATGACAGTTGACAAGTTGACAGGTGTGAACGGTGGTGTGTTTCGACATTTATTGGATGCTAAGGGTATGTAGTGGAAATAAATATTTTTTTGAGAACATTTTCTTTCTGAATGTAAATAAAGTATGAGTTACTTGTGCTCGCGTTGAATTTGACGAGGCCTTTTACCTATTAGGTACGTTTGCTCAACTGTCCTTTGCAGCTTTCCATGTAAGGGTTATTTTATTAGTTTTAACCTAATGTAATCTACGACAACACTTAAAAGGAAGAGCAAAGACAGATTTTATTGCAGCAACATAAAAATTTCCAGTCTAAACTTTGGTAAACATCGCCATCAAAACTAAACAGCTATGTCACTTTTACCTTCCCATAATCGTCTCGCAAACATTTCCAAACCGTCTTCAGCTATAAAAATATATGTTGAAACTGCGTTAGCCAATGAGCCGAGCGTTAACGGAAACAGACGAAAATAGCCGAAACCATTTCCTTCTAGACCTTTTTTTTTGTCTTTCAGAGACTTGTGTGTACTTTGCACGGATGGGTTGCCATACTAATTTGTGATTTTCTTTGCTAATAGAGGACCATTTTTAATTTGTTTTTAGGGTTTATTTTTGTGTTTAGTAAAAGAGATGGGAGTTATGAGGCGTGTTAAATGTTTAGGATCGAGTTTTGAGTGTCATTATTTATTTAGTTCATTTGAGTTTTTCGTAAACTTTGTTTTTAATGGCAACCATCAAAGTTTGATATTTTGTTGAATAATTTCGCAATTCACTCTCGTCCATGGAACTTCAAAAATAAATGACTGTTTCTGTCATTTATCATCATTATCTCCAAAAACTCGCCATTTGGAAAGAAAAACGACATTTCATTCAACACTATTCTCATATCGGTGTCATTTGTATAATCTGTGGACGGTGTACCAAAAATGAATGCGTTCCTATTTACGGACGAATTTCTTGCTTCTCCCTTTTCGGTCTATTTTGGTAGAAAGAATTAGGATTGAAAAGTTTGGTGCATTAACTACCACTTAATTTTAATGTAACTCTGACTGTAAACGTGCGCTTTTGTTTATTTCATTGTTTCATTTGTTAAAGATTTTATGAGTGAGAAAAAAAATGTTACCGTGTTGTTAGTTTTGAATATAAGATATTTACTATTTGAGCTTGCATGCTTATATTACTCTGGGATTCTTACAATAGAGAAATTGCCTGATTTGGTTTCAGATGACTTGTCAATAAATGCCAAAATATTAACGCTCTAGGTACTATCAACCCTGTTATGTCAGGCTTATCATAAACTTCAATTCAAAAATAACCAACCTATTTCCTCATTTACATTCAAAAACAGAACTTTACAGCACCCAACCAGTCTTGAGACTTTTCTCTTTGCAAGGTTTCGATAAGTATCTTATCTTGAAGAGCAGATTTTTGTGGCCATTAATACAAACTTGGCTTGGTCTGCTGAGCCCAAATGAACTGGAGCCGCCAAGATACGGCCAAGACTAATTTTCAATTAAAACTTCATCAAAGTTTAAGTTCGTTGGAGTTTGGCTGTGGCTCAAGGTGGGAAAACAATGGGAATTGTTTTTAAGATGGCCGCGTTGTTTTTTTAAGTTTTTATTTTTGGAGTGTATTATTTGATTGTAATTTTCATAACTGTTCAATGGGCTCGTAATGTTAAGAAAAATTAAACAACTGTAGCTAATTTTTTTACGATTTTCCATGCAGCTATATACATTGATAGCTTCAAGGTTTATTCTATTATTACCTAGTCTAAGATATTTTTCGTCACTAAAACTCCTCTTAAGCTCTTCGATCTCTTTAAATGCATAAAGTCCTGGTACTACCATAAACTGTTAAAAGTTTATAACTTGCACCACATTCAAGATAAGATCTTCGTAAACTAACTACAGGTAACTTTGAACTACGGTTAGTGGCAAACGTTTATGTTTATATACATCTTGCCATTAATCGCTGGAGTTTGTTTAATACTTTATCATAGTTTTAATGAACTTCGCCGACGTTTGCCGCTTTATTATTTTTATAGCTTACCTCAGGTTTCAATTATATCTTATGAGTTAGATCATTAGAGTCAGTTTTGCATATTTAATACTTGGTTCTCACAAGAATCTATCGAACAAAATAAGTAAGACTATTATTTTTGGAGACGCTGGATGCAGGTCGCTTCCAACAGGTATCTGTGGAGATCTAAGGGGGAGGCTTATGTTTAGCAGTGGACGTCCTATGGCTGAGATGATGATGATGATTATTTTTGGTTAGAAGCATCTGTCAATACAATGCCTTTAGCAAAGTATCAAGATTTACTAAACAGTGTCACTTGTCACCTACGTCTAAGTGTTACACTACCCAAAAAATCTACAAAAATTGTAACATTTAAAAAGCCCCAAATTTTTCAATATCAAACGATATCTATCGTCACGTGCAGTACCCGGATCCGATACGTCATGTCGTGCCACGTGACGTCACAACCGGACGGCCGATCCAAATTGGATTTTTATCCGATCCTCCAACGTCGATGCTGAGAATAAATTGTTTTTGTTCTAAAGATGTCTTTGTTTTAAGTTTTTCTTTGATAAAAGTCTTTTATGGAGTGTCGGGCTAAAGGAGAGTGATGTTGCCAGCTTTGTTGAGCTTGTACTTTTTGCTAAAAGGCTGGAGCTGAGAATAAAGTTAAGTTTAATGTTGCGTCCTGGTCTAGCTAGGTGGACTACTTACTGTTTAAAATGTTTATTCAGAGTTTTTTTTCAATTGCTTGAAAGTTCAGCAGCAATTTACAAAACACAGGTTACCGTTATATCACAGTCAAATAAGCACATTTCCAATATTAAGCAAGTCTAATAAAACAAACTTAAGATATATCGTTAAAATCCACTAAAATTAAATACACTGAAGTAAACAAGAGCACTTAAACGCAAACTTATTTCCTTTCAAACCTGCATCCGTGTAACACTATAAATCATCTTCAATAGTTCTACAAGTTTCACGTTGAATATTATAAAATTTTCTTCAAAGGAAATTGAAATTGTTTCTCGAAGAGATCCTGACAGGCTCCGGTGCCTTTATACGAGATAAATGAACATCTTGGTACAGTAGACTGCACATCAGTGGTAACTGTCATGCATCTTAACTCAATAGTAATAAGTACGATTTTCCTGTAAAACTGTTACCACTGACCTGCAGTTGACTGTACTTTGGTACTTCTCGGTACTTTGATGGCAGTTCGACACTTTGTTCTCATTGGGTAGTATAGAGTTTCGGAGTATTTCGGTAACTATCTTAACGTGCCTTGTTACGATTAAGACTAGTTTGACGTAGTTTATGTAAAGCTGTATGTAGTTTGAAGATAATCTTAATTGACAACACGTATCACAGGTTTGTGTATAAGATGAAGTTGTGTTCCTGAAAGCAAATGAATCGTTTTTATGAAAGTTTGGACGTTTGAATGAATGGATTTTTTATTTCAAAGCTGTATGATTTGGTTGGGAGGCTAGTCTTCAGAGCTGATAAAGATCCACTTTCCCTTGACCCCTGGACTTGCCCCTACTCGCCGCATAGGCCAATATGCATATTGGTGAGCATTTGACACGCTCCCATCGACTTTTTCGTTCACTTGGCTCATAGGCGCATATTATATCTTATACAAAAGAGTGCAAGTTATTTTCTATGACTAGTACAATATCCTATTATCTCTAATTGCCATACTAATTACGTATATTTCTTGTTTCCAGCGTGAGGGTGCTGCCCGCAGCGATGCGGAGCGCGAGAGACGCGCGCGCGGCGACTGGGAGGCGCGAGCGCGAGTCGCTGAGGCAGACGCGGCGAGGCTCGCTGCGAAGCTCCATGCTGCCCAGCGTGAGATTACCAGGTAAGCTACGAATAAAATAAATGTAATATAGAACATTGTCGTCTGATGTAAAATGCCCACTGCTTGATTAAGACATCTCCCAAGTTGGGGGATCTCTTACCACACTCGCCAAAATGTCTGATCTATGTATTGTGAAGTTGGATCTACGGGGAGTCAAGTGAAATACTCGAATGCTGTATTAGAACTGATCGGTTTAATATAATTAAACATTATATGTATAATTATAACATATAGTGTACCTGTTACACCTGGGTACAGAATAATATACACTCTTACAGTGTAAATACTTAACCGCTTGATCAGAACTTTAATATTTTGTACTGTCGAAGGTTACGGAAGTTTTTGACTAAACTCACAACGTCTCTTCAGAGCATCGGCACAGTGAGATACGTAGACGAGAAAAATGTCTAGACTTGTTTATCAGAGACTTCACTGAAATATGGTTTATGTCATTCTCAAAACAGTGTACCTAAGCTACAACTCTGTGCAAACTGCAAACGTTGCATTGCAGTACCAAGCCTATTCAGTCTAGACACAAATAAACGCATTTCCATCTTGCAAAAATGACAAAAATCCAGCTTGTAATTCTTTTAAAAACGAACATCAAAAATAACACCAAAAATATTGAAGTGCAAAAAGCAGAGACGAAAAGCCGACAATAATTCGCTGAACAGTAAACAACCACTAACGAGATTGCGGACACACCAGTTGATAATTATACAGAATACCAATTAAAATATTGCCTTGTGCAAACAATTCGACGAATATATCTGAATTCTGAATATTAGGTTCGTTACTAACGAGGTTGTACCTACTCAGTGATACTGGCAACTTTCGTGATTTCTGCCAGGGACGGGCTTGGGGCACCAAGTTTTAATTAGTACGTTTAAAAAAAAGTTATCCCTTTGTGAACTTATCTGGTTAAATGTGGGTTGTTTAATTCCATGTTACCAGGGAAATGTTTTAATGCATTTATTTTGGGATTTAAAATTGTTTATTTTGAGGATTTTTGTTAAATAACTTAAAATGTAATTTGTCTGTGACATTGTTGCCACCTTTTTTTGTTACGTTTCGAGTAACCTAATTACGACCCTGTACACGTCGTGTAAATTGATGAAGCCATACCAATTTCACGTTTACGAATCGATGCTATATCGATAACCGATGTTATGGCCCGGTTCGAATTAATGAGCCGTTTAAATCGAGAACTACTGTCGATTTTATTGCCAAATTATTATCGAGTCACATTGATGGTACTTAGGCGTTATCTGACTGTATTACAATGGTATTTAAATAATGTTACGACTGTTCAATTGAATGTGTATTATGCAAACTGTTCTTTAAATATCTATTGTTAACTGCGGGGAAATTCTGATTATCCGAGTTGCAATACAAAATGATGAGTACTTTCGATTTTACTCAAAAAGGAAAACACTCAATAAATAAAAGCCTAATCTCGCTTGTAAGCAAAATTTTATATTTGATCCCATCGAGATAAAACTCGCCAACAATGCAGAAGTTCAAACGAAAAAATACATAATTCTCATTTCGATAATTTAATATCGGAAATTAGAATCGGGAGAATCCGTCGAGCGATGCCTATCGAGCTCACTTCGGTAATTAACGAAGTTGAGTTCCAATTTCGAATTTACGGTACGGCACGGTAATCGGCCGGTGTCATTGGATGGCGATAAGCGTTCGTCCGATTGGCCGATCGACCGTAACTTTTCGGAATACGAACTTCGGGATTTACGGTCCAAAGTCCGTTATGGATTTGACCCAATTTGTTCGGGAGTCGAATTGAAATTGGATTTTTTGGACCGTACCGTCCATCTATTTATTGGTTATGAGGTTCTTTGTTGACTAAAAGGTACTTTGCACGACGCTTATTTTGCGTCTTTTGTATTTGGGATAAAAGCGGGTAGTGTCAGTGTCAATTGTTTTATATTGGGAAAGCCTTTCGTTTGGTCCTTTTTCCTTATGTGCCAAATGGTATTGGTCCTTCGCTACTCAGCATTATGGATGAGCTCATATTACTTTAAGAGGAAGCTGAAATCTACTGTTAGATCCCCACATGTTTATTCAATTTAAAGACTATTTGATTGCTATTGCCCAATAATTTAAGCTTGTTCGCAACCACACATAAAAATATCGAAAATATAAAAGCTTTTTAGGTACAAATTACTGAAATAAAATCCCCGTAAATTTTCAAATTTTCCTTTACCATGGTTTACCGTACCTTGTAACAATTGAACCGAACGGAGAGCATATCCGATGTCAATCAAAAAACGTGAGAACCTACATCTGGTTCCGTATAAAGACCTCACAGGAAAACGAATTTGTTTGGCAATGTACAGTCAGATATAAAAGTGAGTAAGATGCTTTAATAACGGAATTTATTTAGTACAGTGGGATGTTTGCTTTTAGAGAACTTCTTGGATTTTGAAAAAAAATTAGAACCTGGTGCTAAATACTAAAATAAGAAAGTTTGTCCGACAAGTGGAGAAACTTTTTTTACCGATATGAACTCGGGAACATTTTTTACATAAAATTTCTAATTAATAGGTAATATTATGTAAATGGTATGTATTAAACGGCAAGATAGGATAAATATATTTACATAAATAGAGGTACCTAAATAAAATTAAATATTTTTTGCGACTTTAATGACATGGAATAAAACGTAGTTAATCACAACCATCAAATAATTTAAACAGTACCTAAATAACAAAACTACAGTTCACCAAAATACTCAAATGTAAATAAACCCGACATCATGTAAACAAACTTGTTTCACCGACTGTACTAGGGTCCCGTAATAGGATTATTGCGGTCTAAAAAACACTGATACAGTCTGCATGTCTGTGTGTTTAGTTCCTGAGGTACAGCTAATATTATTGTGAAACATAAGAGGAGCAGAGCGAAATAAGTAGCGATCAAATGTTCGAAAGGGGATTTGTTTTTGAACTGAGTGTGTAATTATTTTCGAGTATGATGGAAATAAGCTCTTAGAAGTATCAGTGATATTCATATGTTTATAGTATTAATGGTATGTGAATTTGTTCGTGATGCTTGTAATGATAAAATGGATGACCTGAGATAGGTTACCTACCTGTGGAAAAAGGTGGAAATAATCAGAACTTTTTGTCGTCAAGTAATTTCTTACAAACGCGGTTGAAACAGCGGAAACAGTAGTCTATACTGGTATTATAGAGGTGATATATGTTTTTGTTTATAGAAAGCTCCGAAACTACTAAACCGATATGAAATATTCTGTCATTGTTAGAAAGCTGTACTATCTCTGAGTGACATAGGCTATATTTTATCCGAGTACGGGATGAAGATTCCCAGAAACGCGGGCGAAACGGCTAGTTAAATTGTGATTCTAAAGAAAAACACTATGCACCCGCTACATGCTTTTACTTCTTTTATTATATCAGTGAACCCTTGCTACAAAATCTGCCTACCTCACAATACTAGTGTTAAAATTCAAGCCACGTAGCGTGCGGTAGGCTCGACCCTATCCTATTTGTATGAGAGTGATGTTGTTACATCGATTTATAAAATACCATGATGGTATGCCATGATACATGACTATGGGGTCTACTGGGAGATAGTGTTGATGCTCTGAATTTGAGTGGGTTATGTTATATGTGTGGTGCTTTACATTATGAAGGTACAAGCTTACGCAAGTGGCTTCATCCACGTCCTGTGGTAACTTCTCTGGGCACCTAGATAAGACGTAACATATAGTTTCTTCGAAGTAAACTATATCTAATAATGAAATATTATTTCATAACCCAATACTTTCTGAGATTAACGCATTCAATCAAACATTTTGGTTTTTAAGGCATTTGTGTCCTGTTGCTTGAGCAAGGCATACATGAGCATACATACAATACATACAAAGAGCTATGCTCGGCATTTCTCTGAGGGATCGCATCAGAAATGAGGTAATCCGTCAGAGAACCAAGGTCATCGACATAGCCCACCGAATCAGCAAGCTGAAGTGGCAGTGGGCTGGCCATATTAGCCGAAGAACCGATAACCGTTAGGGTAAACGAGTTTTAGAGTGGAGACCACGCCTCGGCAAACGTAGTGTAGGACGTCCTCAGGCACGGTGGAGTGATGACTTGCGCAAGACGGCTGGCAGGAGCTGAATGCGAGAAGCCGAAAATCGATCTCAGTGGCGTGCACTTGGAGAGGCCTATGTCCAGCAGTGGACTGCGATAGGCTGATGATGATGTTATATGTATGGTGCTTTACATTTTAAGGGTACTAGCTTATGTCAGCGGTTTCCTGCGATAAATTTAGCCTACAGCCTTCCTCCATAGTGGATCGTCTTATACTAAAGAATTTTCAAATTTCGAAAACAAAAACCTTTTTAGTAGTCATCATAATATTAGTATATAGTATACAAAGCATTTGTGCTTAATAAATACAGCTGTCTGATCGTATGATTGCTGATGATACTCAAACTAGCAATAAACGGGCAATAAATCTAAAATACTGTACTTGTCTGGATAATTTTAATGGAAAAGAGATAAATACATTCAAATAAAAAATTTAATAGTTATATGTAGGTACAAGAAACAGCACACTATAAAGATTAAGAGGAAATCACAGAATAAAAGCAGAGAAAACTTTATGTAGGAAGAAGACTCAGCGAATAACAAACTATCATATTGCGCACACGTACACAACAATTAAATAGAAAAACACAAAGCTTAATAAAACACCACACACGATCTCATATTTCACGGACAATATCGATACGTATCGATTACGAATCGAGTTCTCGGCACGTGCGCTTTACGCAAACACCGCACGTTGCACCATCAATATTCATAATCGATAATCTTATATCGATTCATCGGTACTCGTATTATATTGACTTCACAAGTGCTTAAATCGGTGTGAAGATTTTTTTTATTTCTATGGTATTTTATGGATCAGATGATCAAAGAAAATATAAAGGTTAGCTTTACTCAAAATTGATGGTTACCCAACTTACTAAAAATGATGTTATTCTATAGTAAAAACAAGTTTTGTGGCTGACTGTACACAGAAGAACCATCAGATTAAACATGAAACCGTAGAACTTAACATAGTAGTTAAGCCGAATCAAACATCATCATGGGAATTCATTACCTACATAAAAATACTTTCCCAATCGTATTTATTGTGTTCAGAAATCGCGAACAATATCAGGTATCGATTACAGGACTCGAGTCACGTGCTCGATTCACAAACACCGCACGTCGCGCCATCAATATTCATAATCGCTAATCTTATATCGATTCATCGGTTTTCATATCGAGTAGAATTTGTAAGCGTATATTTGCAAGCCTATGCCGCTTAGACTTAATCATGTCTAGGTGTCTTGAATTATGAAATACCTTGCTCATCTTTGTATGATAAAAACATAATTATCTTCTGTCGAATATGAGCTTTCAGAAATTTTCTAAGTGTCAAAAAACTTCCTGGATTAAGTTGATCTCACTGTTAAGAGTCAGTCATAGAATCAGCATTTTGAATTATCGAAACAATCTTCTTTTTTCTCGATTCTTCGTTGTGTTCACCCCTATGAGATACACATCAGAAAAGAGCATTCAAAAGTAAAAATACCTGACTATAAAAAGTAACACCATTCCCCATTACATCCTAAGAAAAGAAAAACATATATCAAGGTTCAAAACCAAACAAATTAATCCTAAACATCTTTCATCGCCTCTCTATTAACACAGCATCCATCAGATTTAATAACACTATTAGTTTTTAAAACAACTTGTTCTAATCTTACAAACTATAATTGAAAGGGACCATGAACTTCGTCTGGGTATGATACACGTATCTATTTACGTAGTCCCCTTGCATCGTAAAACTTATAAATAATAAACTTATGACCGTCCAAACTGGGGTCGGGTTCAAGAGAATTGACTGGATCATCTATAAGTTTAGGTGCAAAGAATTTTGGGTGTGGTCCGTCTCTTAAATAGCATAATTCGTCAATGTCATCGATAAAAATATAAAATAGTGTAGTAGTTCTTGAGATAAGTAAAGGATTTTTGTATTTACAGAGTCTTTACAAAGCTATTTGATTTCTATAGTGATGGCTTATAAAAGCAATCTTGAATGGAGAGCTAATTCACTATTAAATTCAAACACAAAATAGTTGTGTAGTAAAATAATTCCACATTAAAAATATCCCTCCACTTTTGAAGTTTTACAACCCTAAAATGTTGATACAAACAGCTGTACGAGGGAGATATCAGTTTATGAGATACTATCACATAGATCATTAGACATGGTGTTCGTTTGATGGTCGTGATAGCCCAGCTTTGTCCCACCCTTATCGGGCACCATAAAAATGTTATGTGTTCCAAGCTTAGCTTGAAGAAAAAACCTATGATTTTATGGCTGTATTAAGTGTCACGTTCTGAGGCGATTTTATTGAGGAATGCACGGAAATACACGGGTTTGGGTGCTGAAGAATGACATTGTCAGCCAATAGTAACCATTGGAACGCTGTATTTAATTAAAACTTTGATAGTAGATAAAAGAAACATAAAACAATGGTTTTCGATATCTAAGCTGTTGCCTTTTTATCCGATTTCACAAAAAAAGAGATGGATTTCAATTCTTATTAGTCATCATCTCCTGCCCATACCTGTACTATTTTAACTTTGTATTTCATGTTCCTCTGCAAGACTATTCAATCTTTAATGACTATCTAGAAAACTGTTCCCTCTATCTGGATACCAATAATTACTACTTATTCAGCTATACTGACTTCGTCCACAAACGTCTCGTCTTTCGTTCATTAATCATCAATTTCCGTTAATTGTAAACAATTGAGAACCATTTGTCAATCAATTTCATATCCTATCAGCTGTACAGACGTTGTGTAGACGTAGAATTGTTACTAACAGACTTATCAATAGATGCAACTTTGTGGCAACATTCTTATAAGTTTCATATTTGATACGAAAGCCACTAACTGACCTTAGGATAACCCCAACAGAATTTTATAACCATGTATTTAAGACAAATATTTTATCATAAAATATAGGACTAGTAAAAAAATAAAATTAATAACTTCCCTGTCCCATGAATCATACGTATTGAACTCTAGTATTAAAAAAACAAAATCATAACGATTTGAAACCATTTCCCTCAATAGGTAACCGACACTGCTCACACAATTAATTCCAAGTGAAAATCAATAATATTCCAAGTGCTATACGATATTCCTAGTAAAATATTGAGGCAGCTGTCGCGTCGTTTGACGGCTGGTGAGCTCTCCTCTAAAAATAATAAGACACCCGAAACCCTCTTTGAGAGAATATACCCTAGAGGGAAAGCAACACCATGGGTATTTTGATTTTAGACACTGAAGTTTACTTTTGAACGAACTTTGAGTGACAAGTTGACAATTATTGGAGAAGATGATCGGTTACCCAGAAAATTGTGTGTTGATTCTTTTTATAGTCTTTTTGACTTAAACAGTCCCGTTATGTACCATGATTTGGATAAATTGTTTTTCTGTTTTTTTTTTTTTACGGATCTCAATTAGATATGGAATCTCGACATCTTGTACTTTGGGTTTGCAATGGGTCATAGATACGAAAAATATATTAAATACTATCCTGTCTGCAGCAAAATCCTATGTACGCGACTTCTCATATAGAACTCCTCAATCCAAAAAAACGACACCTCTCCCCCCAATTATTTTTTCCTACTACCCTCGCATTCCTCTACTTTAATTTCACGCCTACAACAGAATTAAGATGTCATTGCAACTCGATACCGTCACATAATGACACCCCCCCACCCTAGACATTCTCTAATTGTCTGTTTTATTTGTCACCCGACACTGAGGACTTGGCCCTTGTTTTTTCATCAGAAAAATAAAATTTTAGGGTAACTTTAGACAGAACACTTGGTGGACGTATAATTATATCCATTCTTGGAATGGAAGACGTAGGGGGTTGTGTCTTGTCATGGGCAGTATTGAAAAGCTTTTCTTGACGTCTATCAAGGAATGCTTTCTAGAGACTTTGTAGATAGGTAAGGAGTTGATGATGTCAATGTAAACAAGTGAAGCTAATATAAGCGTGTTGATTAGGACAAACTTTGATATTGATCATCCCTAAACTAATGATGAGAAGACCTACAAAATATAAGCGTGTTAAAAATGGAGTACTAAAAGCACAAAAAATAAAAGACCCCTCATCATATACAAGTGGAGATACAAACAATAATAAATAGACTTATCAAAAATCCTTAACAAACAAAAGCAAAACACACAGGTAGAACTACAACTCACCAGGGTAACACAACCATTAAGATAATAGAAGAGGATTTATACCAGGCCAGATAAAACACCACTCAAGTACGTGAGCAACTCGTACGCGTACCGAAGATATTAATGACGAACATGTGTTCTGTACTGTACCTAATGGATAATAGTTTGAATTGCTATTAGGTGGAGTAGATTGTGCTGGGTTTATAGGAGCATGTTTTGTTGGGATTAAGTTGGGAAAGGATGATGGGGAAGAAACTTTAATAGATGAAATCTTTGAGATTGTACATACCTGTTTCAGTAAGTTAAAAGAAACTATTCAGCCACCTAATGCACATTATATTATGAACATCTATACTAATATTATAAAGAGGGAAACTTTGTTTGTTTGTTTGGTTGTAATGGATAAACTCAAAAACTACTGGACCGATTTTAAATATTCTTTCACCATTAGAGAGCTATATTATCTGCGAGTAACATAGGCTATATTTTATCCCGGTGTGGGCAGTAGCTCCTACGGAACGCGAGTGAACCCGCGGGAAAACGGCTAGTATATTATATTTGTTTAAGGCGAAATCCAAGCCAAGATCATGTGATGCTACAGAACTTTGTCCATCTAAAATCATCAATGTTACTCGTACAAAATATGTTTACAAATCGTCTTAAAGCCCATTTTATGTAGTAACGGTATTTGTTCCCCATTTATTTCCATTCCGTTTTACAATCTAGCCATCATGTTTGTCATTATTTATCCATAATTAGAAACATATTCTACGCAACTTGTGTTGAGCTGCCTATTTCTGTAATGAGTGAAGTTGTGTTCGCTTATTTTTAGAATCGTCTACGCCTTCTGTTCCTACCACGAAATGATCTATTTATTATTTGGTGTCATGAAGTAGCCCATTCAAGATAGTCCTTGGTTTTCAGAATTTTTATTTTAAAATGTCATCAGTGTTTTAAGTTTATTCTTAGTTTAAGAGTAAATTCTATCTATCTTCATTGTCTCATTCTTATTTTATATTGTTTCTATTTACGATGTTTGACGAAAAATATAACTCTTTAAACTTTGACCTACACGTTGTACTTACGCATATTCGTATAAATTCATGAATTAAAGAACACATACGCACAAACATCACTAGTCAGCACTACATACCTGACCTTTTCGAAGGACAGCAAACCGTTTTGTATTTGTCCTTACAAGGTTTATTTAACCACTTCTTCCTAATCCTTGAAAGCTGGTAAATATCACCGAATTTTAAAGGATTCCTGGCGAAAACAATATGTTGCAAGATAATTTAGAACGTATCCAGATGTCTTCTGGGTCAGAAAAGAGTCACCTTAAAATTGATCCCTTTGCTCCTAAAAACAGCATTATCTGTCCTAACAGCCATGTATCTCCAAACAAAAACAGTACGACATACTTGTACATCGTCATACTCTCTCAATGAGACTTGTGGACCGTGAACACGAGGGGGGTAAGCAGACATACTGCTAACATCTGCAGCTCTTTTATTAACAACTGTTTACGATATGGCAGTACAGGGGAGGGTTTTATTTTTAATTTTTGTCCTGTGAAAGTAGCTGTCATAGTGGTCTGTGTTTGTGGAATGTTATTGAATTATTGTTGTTTTGTTTTTGTAAGTGGATATTCTTTCATTCTTGTCTTGGATGTTGATGCAGTTGTGTCTCATAAAATAACTGTATTTACTGATTTTGTGTCATTCAGCAGCTCTAGCTTGCTTTTTATCTATAGTCTGTCTTGTCTTGTTGAAAACAATTGCTTAATTTCTTCTTTTTCTGCCTGAATAGACTTGACAAAATTAAACTCAAAAATAACAATGTCGTCTAAATAACCTATGCCCTGCAACGCGGCACCACTTGTCAATGAAAATTAAACGGAACAACCCCTCATCTTTGTCACATCTCAGCTACCAACTTGCTATGTAGGCTACACACATCTGATAACCGAATAACAACCTTATATCGTTGCAATAAGACATCGATTATCCCGTGCGTTAGTTTCAGAACTGAAAATTTAACTTTGTCTAAAACGCTCTGACATTACCGCTTGAAACTGCTACCGAATTCTAAAATGAACTTTATTGCTTTGTGTTAAAGTTTGAATTTGAGGACTTTGCTTAGATACAGGTCTTTCATTTCTATGTTTGTGAGAACGTTTGCAATTAGCTCTCGGAGTGGAGGAAGGAACGTTTTTAATAGATGACGTGTTTTGGAGGCATTCCTTTTGTCTCAATATCTTGTGACGTTACAAATTCCTTTGCTCCTTTTGGTGTATAAAGATAGTTGAGAAAGCTAATAAGAAAAAGATTTTTCTGAGAAAGCAACATTACACGAAGAGAATTTATACTTAACTTTACTATAATCCTTACATGACTGTTTCATTATAAATGCTTAACTAATACTGTCGGTGTGCTACGCAGTCATGATAGAAAGACTGAACCAAAAAGTTCTTTTTTTTTTGGCATAGGAATAAGTCCTGGAGATGATAGACTTTTCACCCGAGTTATCAGATTAGTTCCCCCAGGACGCAAGTGAAAATGCGAACAGAAATTATTTATTTATGTATGATAGAACTTCAATAAAATAAATAACTTTTCTGCAGTTAATTGAAAAAAAACTTTTTTACAAAAAAATTAAACCGACTTCCCAAAACACTAAAAAGCAAAAAAAAAACTATTTTTAGGTGCATCGGCCTAGAAGTCGGTGTCTAATGGATGTTACTAAGTTAATTTTGCCACCGACTTCTAGGCCGATGCACCTAAAAATAGTTTTTTTTTGCTTTTTAGTGTTTTGGGAAGTCGGTTTAATTTTTTTGTAAAAAAGTTTTTTATTTAAAGCTTTTCAGTGATACGAATAGTTGTCACTATCCATACAAGTGAGAAGTTCTCATCAATACAAAGAATATAAGTCCAAATACGAGGTATTTTACATATTCAGTTGTCGAGTTCCCTCGACTTACTTTCTCTGGTCTCCATCATCAGATCAGCTCCAAACCTTCACTGTTGCAAAGGTCTTGTCAATACAAATAATTTAAGCCCAAACACGAGGTAGTTTACATATTCAGTTGTCGAGTTCCCTCGACCCTCTCTGGTTTCCATCATCAGATCAGCTCCAAATCTTCACAGTTGAATAGTGCTTTTAGGCGTACACCTGAGTGTCAAGTTTTTACCCTATGTATGCCTACAGCTTTCGAAGGTTGCCCTCGATTTCTCAGGGTTTCCATCATCAGATCCTGACCTGATGACTATGGGACGAACTGGCAGCTATTCCGAGTCGAACAAAAAAAGAATCACGTAAATCGGTCTATAAACCTCGGAGTAATCGATGTACATACATATAAAAAAAAAAAAAAAAAAACATACCGGCCGAATTGATAACCTCCTCCTTTTTGGGAAGTCGGTTAAAAATCAATTCCGTATGGGTCGAGCTAAATAAAACCGTTTAATATTGGACTCGGGAAAAATCACTGTCACCTACTACAAAAAAATATTTTCCTATGTTGCAATTGGCAGGATAATAATAACCTGACACATAATATTTTTCCATAGGGTAGAAATACCCTAGATATTACCTCAGTCCTACAAACGCGGGGTAAACACTATAAACTTCCCCTATTGAGGGGTGAACTGCATTTGCATACAATGTAATTTAAATTTAAACTGATTCGCGATGTAAATAAACAACGGCCAATTTTATTTTATTTAGTTCTTTATTGAAATTGGTTTAAAAATACAAATTATATAGGAACAGGCGCATTCAAACTTAAAGTTACCTACACCCTTCTGGCCATGGTACAATAATTGTCGTACTGTATACGTACAGAATTAGAACCAATTGTAATATCTAAAATAATAGAAATAAGCTCTTTTTGTATAAAGACTAACAATATATATGTATGCTGCAATATGTATGGCTGAGATAACAATATGTATGTCTATCGTCTAAACTTAATTAACAACGTAAGACAACAGCATGGTTTAACTAGAACCCAAACCTTCTACAAAAAAATTGCTTTTAAACAAACTAGCAAACCAGGTAAACCTTACAATATCAGCTGATGTGTTCCAGGCAGAGCTTATAATGGCCGGTCTAATGACCGCTAATTCACCTTGCCACAAATACTCTTGGTCAGTCGTTCTTTGCTTCAAGTATCGATTGGCGCAACTGTTACCTATATGCTGAAATGGTTAACTGGTTCTATTGCTTTCTCGTCTGTAGAATATTCTAGAACGTTACCACTTAACTGCAACTCATTTCTAACTATAAAGATGAATTTTGCTATATTAACCTGAACGGTTTAGAGATTAATCCTTATACAACTACAAAACGCTCTCGGAATCTTTCGCGTATGAATACTACCACACTATGACTGGCCCAAAATATTGAATAAATTGTTTTTATTCCAAGTGCAAAATCTCAAGATGAAAGAAGTCGAAAACATTTCAGCTCTACCATCTAATTCTTTACCAAACAATTTAGCAGAGTACTACCACCTAAAAATAGGACTCCAATACGACACTTTAACCTCACTTCGCAGCCAAACAGACTGATATATTATAGCCCACCCCTCATTCGTATTCCGTCCGCGCCCTCCGCGACCTACCCTGTATCGATCGTACGTTTTATACTTTTTGCGGGAATCCCTCACGATGACCTTCGTAGAGTTCGACTTTGTTTTGGCAGAGGTATTTTTGGATGCTCCTAATATATTGGTAGGTGTTGGAGTAAGGTTATACGTTGAAGTTTAAGGAATGGTTATGGAGTTTGTTCGATTAGATAAGGCTCAAGGTGAAACGTAGAGAGGTCATAAGTCATAACAGTGTTGAAGGGAGCCTAAATATTTTGTGGGTTGTTAGTAGGGTGTAGTGATGGAAAATACTTTAGTTAAGTAGGATAGTTCTTTGCGATGATAAAAAAAATCTAGACTCTTTGATGACGGTATTAATAATGCAAAAAATATTGTTAACTCAATTGAGCTTTTCAAAGCTGAATATAAATTAGACACTGCTTTTATTCTCGAACAAAATATCAATACAAAATATGAAGTCACATTCTTTCACCCACACTTTCATGATGTACCCACTGAAGTAAAAAGTCATATAACGAAGTGAACTTGTAGGGGATATAACGCGAACATTCCTTATAAGTTTCCGATAAAAGTAGGAATTTTTCCGAAGTACGAACATTGTCAGTTCATAAAGTGAGAGGCTTCATGTCGGCCAGATGCTGCTCCAACGATATTGCTAACTTGTTCCCCGTTTTTTACTTGTACCTTATGCTCTAACTTAGTTTTATTTCTGAATAATTTTAGGGTTAGTTTATTGGCTTCTGGTGATTCATACCTTTGGTTGTAGGTTATTCTTGTATTGATGTTTTCACATTTGTTAAGACTCTTGATGCTAGGTGATGTCTCATTAAATGCTACATTTGGTTTTAAACCTAGGTACCTAGTACATAGCTCTGAAAGGAATCTTCTATCAGATAAATAAATTCACTCTTGTAGTATTTACCATTTTAAAGTAACGACTGTCCTTAATGGATCTTAATTATCCTTTATGAAACAAAATATTACGTAAAATTTTAATGACCTAAAACCCAAGCAAAAACAGCAAGAAAATCTTAATCCTCAAACAAAAAAATGTCATACTTGTGAGTAATAGCAGCTTGCATACCAGGGTCGCATGAACGCGAGGCGTCTCGAGATTGCAGTGCTGCATAACGAGCAACGTGACCCTTTGTAAGAGATGTATGAAGATTGTTGCTTAATAGCTGCCTGTGTGTTTTGGTTCGTTAACATCTGTCATTTACGAGTGTGTGTGTTTTGTGAAGATGTGTGCTGTGGTCAAGATGTGGAACACTTGTTGTGAGATAAGTAAGTCGTCTATGTACACAAGTTGGTGAGAAGAATCTGCTAAAAAGTAAATCCAAGATCGACTCTAACGGAATTATTTTTTTACTGTTTTCAATATAACCTTTAATGTGTACAACGTTCATATTAAGGCTTAACTAAACTGTTAGTATGGATACTAAAACTGGTGAAACATTAAGGCAATAATCCTCTAACCAGACTAAGACTCAGATTGCACAGAACAGATTGATAACTACTCAGTTTCAAATTGCACCTCGCACTACTCAAGCGTAATATGGCAGGAGATATAACCACTACATCTAATACCTTCGCTCGACAGCTTTAGAAAGAGGCTTTGTATTACTCCGAAGGTGCGAGGGTATTTGAAGAAATTGCTTTTGAGGATTTAAGGCAACACCTATTTCTTACATGGATGGATGGATGGATGTAACAAAACCGCAATCTTACCTATAATCCTGGCAGGATTCCATCAGCTGAAACATAACTTAAAAAATATTCAGCGGAAACATATTTCACGCAAAACTGTGAAAAGGGCTTTCCGACTTCATAAAAAACGAGGAAGAAAAGAGTTAAAGCGTTTATAAATATCAAGCTTACAAGAATCCACGCAATTTTTCTCTATTTTCCTACAAGATATTTCACCGGCATTTTGCCAAATATTTCCTGAAAAAAGTCGGAAGTTCTGAGATAATCTCACGAATGCTCGTTTTTCTTATCTGCGAGGAATGAGTGAATGATAATGAGCGGCGAATGAGAGTGAAGGAAGGAATGAAGGCGGGTAGGAATAATATTGTGACGGGTCGCGTGCTTTCACTATGTCACGTACTGGTGGATGAAAGATGCGAGAGTGAGTTATTTTGATATATTTTCTAGTTTAATATTAACATCGCAAGGTATATTTTGTATTTGTAGTAAAAAAAAGAATGTGTTTGGGGATACGCTTAAAGTAAATTGAATAACAGGTATTGCTAAAATGTACGAACCATTTTAAGCCAAATTCCTTTAAGCCTTACTTCAGGTAAACAAAGAGCACATAAAACAAATACCAACATAAGCACAAACACCACTAACACAATACATAAATAAAGATTAGCAATCATTTTTACGACGTTACTCATAAATAAACATAGCATCTATGCATAAACCAGGCACATAGCAAGATGCACCCTAAGAAATCAGGGTGCATTCCCCCAGCCTTTTTCCAAAGATATATGATTTTAATAATCGCCAAGATTACGGTAAGAAGGGACGGGAGACCTCTATGTCCCTCTGAGTGGTGTCTGTCTCGAGAAATTGTCCCCGTAGCTATTTCATTTGTGAGGGCCACTTGATATATGCCAACTCTTGTGTTGTATTCAAAGGAGGCTTGAAGAACCTTTTTTCTTGTCGGAATTTCTTTTATTTGATTTTTGAGTTTAAGATCTTAAGATTTCTGTTGTAAGTTTAAAGGGATTTTGTGGTGAATTTTAGGCTTGAGTGCGCTTTGTTTGATTTTTTTTTTGTGCAGATGAAAGGGCTATACATAATACTTAGATATTTTGTGACAGAAATCAAATAGCATACCTTTTGTTTTAAATTGTCGAAAAACATGAAATTACTTGACGCCTTAGGGATTGTTCACACCAAACGTATTGTCCGCCGCTGACTGTGAGTATACTCACTGTCTGCCCCAGTGTGAACGTCGACTCAATCTGCAGTACGCGTACTCACCAAGCCGACAATAGGCTATAGCGTACGATGCGCTACATGTGTGAACAAAAGAATAGGCTCTTGTAGGTTCACACTAGATGCGTACGCTGAGCGGCTGACTATTCTACACATAAAAGGGCTCAGTATTTGAAGTTGCTCGTAGTATTTTATAAACGATCAAACTAGCGTAATTTATTTTTTTCAAATCAGGCGTTTTACTGATATTTCAATTAAATGATGCACATTCAGATAGTTGCCATTTGCGAAGCTCTAGAGGAAGACGAAAATAATAAAAACAGCTATTTACGAAAACTTGATGCTCAAGTAGTAATTAAAGTGCGAAAGACTTTCTCATTCGAAGAGCAAGGAACGAGAAGGCGGTAGACTGGAGAAAATGTCGCCATTGCGAATTGAAATTTTGAAATTGTTAGGCGTATTAACATTTGCAATGATGTAAAGTTGGATATTAGGTGTTGTAAAAAAATTAAATATTGTAGAAGTTGTATTTTCTCAATTTAAATACACTTTTGGAGTAAGAGGCTAAACACAATTCTCTCTGCCCCTTTGTTGTTAGTCAAGTGCCTATAAGAGATCCTTATTATTTATTTGATATGAAACATAAAATGCGATAACATTATAGAGGATGGAAATAGAAGATAACATGTTTAAACTGATCGTGATTTTTTGTCTAGCAGACTAAGAACCCCTCTAAAATAAGCACAGCTATTTTCAAAATAAAAAGGTTCACAATTTTCGCAACATTTCAGCAAATTGCTAGCAAAGTGTGAACTAAACGCAAGATGACAGGACGCGAAGAAGCTTCAATTCCAAGATGGCGACACAATATGGCGACGACCACGCGACTGACAGGCATTATTGAGACTGCAACGGGTGCAGTGGTTTCTTAATAAACGACGCCGGGGGAAGTTATTAGTCGTCATACGTGAACAGGGTTTAATTTTAGATGACAGGTGTTTGTTACAAATTTTGTGAGATGATTAATTTGGCGAATTAAAATTAATTTTAGGGAAAGACAAGAGCCTGTTTGTCTCTCAAGACATCACAAATCGAACTGTTTTTCTTCTGTCAAGTAGATAGATTTCTAAACACGCACAAAAGTTTTCTACTTTTCTGTTCAAGACCAAAGAAAAGTGTGAACCTTTAAATAAACACAAACGTGGCGATGAGATGCAACATTTATAGACTGAATTTCAGAACATTGCAGCCATTATTATACCGACATAACTCTATTAACCCAAGCTTGGTATCACGTCTGCACTTTTGTCGATAGATCACAACATTGAATACACGATTCATTTGCCATTCTTTTTGATCGTTATTTTCCCTTTGTCCTGGATAATAAGCAGGGACAGCGCAAGTTTAATTGAATTAAATATTGTCTGGCTCCCAACTTCGTTCTCTGCAAGTTTCCTTTTATTTGTTACAAGACTATAAGAGAGCAAATAATAATTATGTTAGTAACAGTAGACTACAAAGTTGGATATTGTAATTTTGTTTAAAATTAATGGCGGTGGCGTTATTTCAGTTCTTGTTTTATTTGAGTTTTTGCCTACTGTGATTTTGTTGTTTTACTTTTTAGTGGCCAGTTGAACATAATTGGGAATGGTTTAATTGTTCTTCTATTACCACTCATGTCGTTACATAGCAAATTAAATATTTGATCAAATCATCTGATTATTATCAGTAGTCATTCTAAACGAAATTTTGTCGCTAGCAGCCGAAATCTTTCTAGTACCTACAAAACATTACTAAATGTACCCAAAATTCAGACAGCAAATTCTGAAAGCTCAGACTTGCATTAGAAATCGTCGTTTTAGACATTTGTTTCTTATACAAACAAAAGAAAACCAAAAATCTCTTTTACAACACCACAAACAGACACCACCTAACACCATAAAGCCCCTACACACGTGTTCCCAACTTCCATTCTCCAGCACTTATCATTTATTTCGCGTTTTCCTTCCAGACACCAAATACAATTATCTTACGTACATACATACATACATTTATGTTATTATAAATTATGACTGCCTCGACTAGAACAACGCAGCGCCTTATGAAATTAGCACGACTATGAAACAGACAGACGGACAAATTAGTTTAGTTGCAAGGATCGTGGTAATTCGATGTAAACTGTACGGGATTTGATGCCTCTGTGGTTAATTTGGATGGTGAAATTTTGTTAGAAGTATCCCTGGATTTTACAGGTATAGTATGCTATTCGGGCACTATGTAATATTTGTTGAAAAATACGTAGTTAATATTCCGTTGTTAGTAGATTCATACATACACTCGCAGCTTCATCAATTGAAACGTGTTGTAAGCGGAAATTTTCTCAAAAGCGCACAGTGAATAAGGACAGATTTTATATTGGGACCGCCGTAAGGGTTCAACTAAAAACTGCATAGGGTATACCTAGTATAATTTGTCACGGAGTGTTTTCAACGCAAACGAGTATATTGCGTGTGTTTATATTCGAGCGGATTTTTATGTTCTCAAGTTAATTGTGATTTAGAAGTTTTTCTACTTTTGTTGAGGAATGAATTGGAATAGTCGTGGGTGTGTTTGCTTTATTGTGAGTTATTTGTTATGTGTATTAGTTTTGATTGATTGAGCAGGCGGTTACTTACAGCGTAGTTTATATCGAGGGAATATAGGCATTATGTGCATTGAAGTAATGAAGGCGTATTTATGTGTTGTGTTTTATGCAGTTTGTTTTATCGCGATTGATATTATATTCAGAAGAAATAAGTATTGGAAAAATATTTTAATAGTGTTAACTAGGCACAGTAATCACCTAATAAGTACCTAGAGAAAAATAATAATAGGTAAATATTCATTTAATAATAGGGATTCGAAAGTTGAATCTAAAAATTAGTAACTAGGACATCCAAACAATGGCAGTATTTTTATACTTCCTATTTTATATCAAATAACTCAGGACGTCCCCACATCCTATATGAATAAAAAATACATTAAATACCTAAAACGGATACCATTAAAGACACCATTTATGCAATAAAATTAGGAAATATTCCGAATGAAATCAACGGCAAATACTAAGGGGACGACGTGAGGGTTCAAACGGAACTACGCCCTCTAGCGGCGGTTTGTTTTAATGCAATTGTCATGCAAATTTCAGAATTAATCGCACCCGCTTAGAGTTTTAGAAGTTTTATGACCTCTATTACCATCGGCATAAGTGCTATTTTATTAAAATTCAAATTTCCTTTTGTTTGAAAATGATAATTGTTAAAATGCAGGGAAAATCCTGCGTCGTGCTTCGGATGTGGATACCGGCATTTTATGGTGGGATTTTGTAAATAGACCATACATAATAATATGTAGGTGTATATTGAAATAATGCGAAATGTAGAGTTTTCTTACGAAATTACCTTTAATTAGGCTACTTTGTAAATTCATAAACATGTACTAAGTGACAGTCATGTGTAGCTATTCATAAACAAAATGTTGAAAATCAATAAATAAAAATCCAACAAAATTCCATACCTTCGTCCATGTAATTTGATGCCCATGGCAATAAAAAGGGTATCAACTCAAACAATAAATACATCACGATTGACAAATATCAAAATGAAAATTAATAAAAAAGGGCACAATCGCCCGAAGCGACATCTACCAAAGAGTTCAAAAAATTTGATCCAATTACACATTTTTCTTTTTTCCCCAATCGGGCTATGTGTGTCCCCTAGGCGTTTGATTAACAGCCAAATTTATCATAGCCCAGCTCTAAATTAAAAAAGTAATAAGGATAATTCGCGTATATTACCTTCACAGGTTCAAGTACCTTTTAGTATTCATCATTTGTTTTTATTAGGTACGTATTTTTATATTTTATGTGCTGAAAGAGATTTTTCAACTGAATTTTCGCTTTTTGTTTTACAGCCATTGTTCGTGTCTAATAAGGAATGGTAATTGATTTCGTAGATTTAATTAATTTTATAATGTTTTGGAGCTAGAATAATAAAAATATTTTCCTTCATTTACTCGGAAAATATACCAGATTTTTTATTTTTCATTTTAAACACTATATAAAGCAGGTACAAACTTTTCTATTCGTATCTATGCCTCATTAAAATATTAATATTCATACAGTATCCATAAAAATATTCAAATACGAGCTTCGGAGATCGAATAGGGTGACCATACGACGCCAGGTGTTCAGAACTGTGTCCCTAGCTACTGTTTATTACCGTCATACTTCAGCCCCTGAAAAAGACGGAACCCTACTTGATTTGCATCTGACAACGACTTGTGCGTAATAACCGATGGAACCCTAATTTTGGGGGAAAATATAGGTATTGCGTTGAAGGTATGTTTTACGTGAGACCTTGGAATTTGTCCTAGAAATATGCTAGTTATAAGAATAAGAAAAGGTTAAGATTACAACGTCCATAATAAAAATTGCTTCTTATTTCATTGATGTGTCTTTATGAATATGTACACCAGCATTTTTTCAAAGGATCCTAATTAAATACATCCAAGGATCCAAAAAAAACGTACACCAAAAGCTCAGACACATCCAATTACCAAACCAAATACTTAAACTTCAAACAAACCATAAGCCGGTCCAAAAACCCCACGGCCCTTTCCGAACTAGGTACCACTTAAAGCCCAAAGGACCGAGATCCCCCACCGTACTTCCTATAGAACAATTTGCGATCATTGAAGACCACCCGCGGACCAATTGGTCACTTTAACGCTGCAACGAGTGTCATTACCACTTCCTGACACAATTATCGATGGAATTAGTAAGTTGGGGTATTGTGGAAAGTCATCTTAGAGTTGATGGTAATTTTTCTGTTTAGGGGATATTATTTTATTATTTAATTATATATACATAGGTAGGTACATAGGCGACAGGGCGTCGAAATTCGTTGGGTGCTCATAGCCAGGGGAAAGTAGACAAAAATACGTTAAATAAAAACACAAAATGTTTCAATGATGTAGCCTTTTAATTTCACACATGTCCTTTAAAAGCTAGTTTTACCAAACTCCAATACAAAATTGAATGGCTCACAAAATTCATCGAGTTTCCATTCGATAGCCTTTGATACCCAGACAGCCGTCGGCGGATCAACACTGCGTCATATAATGCAGCTCTCACAATCGAAAATGAACTTTAATATAACCACATAAAAGTTGACTTAACAGCAGACGTATGTTTGGTAATAAAAAGCTTTGTATTTGCTGAATGTTTAAGTGAATTTGTACTTTGTGACGTTGATATAAGAGTGTGAATGATAGAAAAATGGATTTGTTTGCAATGAAAGGTGGTCACAGCATACGATGTAACGCCTCGAAATTAAGCGTGAATTGATAATATTTATTTCACATGCTACTGTGTTTTAAAGCCTTTGAGTGGCCAGTGTTATTTCATTCCAATTTTAAATGCTTTTTAAGTAATGAGGCGTCTGTTGATTTAAAATTACGAACTTCGTTTGAGTTTCAGATCAGCCGTCGAAAGTTGTTTTATTTATATTTTATCTGTTAAATATTTCAACTGCGAAGTTTCCAACTATATTTTAAGAGTCAAGTTTTGTGTTTCTTGTCTTGGAATTGTAATTGCTAACAATTTTTCTTTTACTTTCAGGTAAATATTTCATCAGTCTAGTGCTACGTTTACTGCTTCGTTGAAGAAATAATTGTAAGTGAAATACTATAATTTATTTTTACCTACAAAGTGATAATATAATTAACTTATTTAATTATTTATAAGCATGTAGCGTGGTTCTACTAAAATAACAAACTTAATTAGCTCATGCAGTTTTCACATCTGCCCAACACAAACTTTGTAAACAGCTCACCTGAAATCTCGACACAAAGCCTCACTTCAGGCATGAGCTAAAAAACCGTTTTCTTCACCTAACCCTCAAGAACTACGTAACAAACCCACTTAAAAAGTTTTTGCGACAAACTGAGCCCCCATCTCGTCTAGACTTCAGGTGTCCGGTAAAAAATACCATGTCCCCAACTTGCCCAACGTACCCCCATTAAAAACATTTTCCCCCATTTTCCCCTAATACTTAGCTATTGAAACTTTTCTAAACTTTAGCAGACGGTTATTTCTCTATAACCTGTTTATTGCTCTTTCAATATTGTTCGATGTAAATTAGGGGGAAATTGGGAAAAGTTGCACGCTTTTTTGTCTGCTTTTCAATTATTTTTTTTATTTATTGATTAGGGGTAAAGTTTTTTAAGATGCTCTTTAGACTAATGATGTCCCATTAGAGTATTTAGCAAACTTAAAAAAATATCTTTTTTAGTAAAGAACTTCGAAACTATTTCATTATTTGTACAATAACAAACTATAATCAGGTTTAACAACCAATGAAAAAAGTAGGTTTCATAGATAAATTGATAAAAGATTCAAACATTAACATTTCAATACATAGCTTTAACACAAAATATGTAGACATATACAGCGCATCCGAATAAAACACTCGGACAAATTCAAGATGGACGCCACTGGGGCGGGAATATTTAGATCGCAAAGTTTTCCAAGTAAATACAGCTTGCTTTGCATTCTAAAAGCCTAAACATTATTGTTTAGTTAATTGTTTCGTCCGTACGATTCAATTTACGCTTTATTAATTTTAAGCGGTACCAAAGAGGTTGGGAGTTGGCAAAAAGTTTGCAAATTGCAATGTGGTTAATGTGTGCTGTAACTGAAGTTTAAACGTGTTAACATGTTAATGGAACGGTTAGAAGTTACGGGTGATTGTTTTTTGTTAAAGTTTGAATTAATTTTGAATTCAATTAAAAGCTTTTTTGAATTTAATTAATAAGTTAGCTACCTGTCGAGACCTCTATTCTGCAAATATGGTTTTAAATCTTTGTTAATAGATTGTGATTTCGTTGTTTTTCTTCATTGACAAAGCTACGCCAAACCACCTACTCCAAAACAAAAACCCTAATCCCATAATCATTTCAAAGTAGTCGAGTCAACTACATCAAGGACTTTAAATTAATATGGTGCCAAGATGTGTCTGTTATTCATAGTTCAGATTTGAGCATTGTGTTTGAGCACAACATCTTAATTCACCAAACAAAACCCGTCTCATTTACCTTCCAGTCCTTTAAACACCAATAACTAATTCAAACCACGCCGTTAAACTCCAAGTACTCACAGTTAAAAACAAAATCCAAATGATTTATTCAAGTTTACACACGAATCGTAATAAACAGCGGTCCGTTGCAGGCTGCAACTTGTTATCATTTGCACCCTTCCATTGTTTGCATAAGTCACTAAACGCACCCCTGCTAATGAAAACCTGGGGAAAATTGGGGAAAACTCGCAATAATAGAGGGGACTGTTCGCTTAGATATAGGCTGTTTGGTCGAGATGGTGAAAAAGTTATGTGACTTTAAAAAGGTTATCACATGCCAAAGCTTGATAAAAATGTTTAGAGTAGACCTGAGCAATGCAAATTAAGGGTAGATATGAAGAACTATGTCCAAATTCTGTTATTAATTTTAAGTTATCATTTATTCAAAACCTAAAGAAAATATGAGTAGGCATCTGATTTTCATAGCTGATTTAAGGATAGAGTAAATTTTCGATTGTAAATGAAATCAATGCCATTTTTACACCACGCCACCATCAAGAATGTAATTCTCTACAACACTTCTCAGTAACAAAAACAACAAAACAGCCTGTATGAAACAAACCGATAAATCCAAAAGGCCAGTGCAACTGAAATTGTGCGAAACTCAAACTTACGCAGATCCACGACAGATGTCGCTTCCCCCTCTGATTATCGTATGCAGATTAAGTGGGAATACCCCTCTATGTTCATCGTAACGTAGTTTGAGATCCACCTGTTTTAAAAATGGAATTTTGGCAATTTTTTTTTACTTGGGTAATATGGTTGTGGCCATGATTTTTCTGATAGGTTGTAAAAGTTTTATAGGTGTGGTGTAAACTTTTTATGAACAAATTTTTATTTCTAGAACATTTACCATCTATGTATATTTAACGCTTTGACATTTTATAAAGGAAAATATGCTTTAGTATAAGTCGTTTTTTTTTGTCTAATTGTTTTGATAGTCAAACAAGAAAATGACAGTCTTCGAAAATGTCCATTTTAAAATAAGAAAACATTCTCATCTTCCATTAACTTTCATCAAAAGTGCACATAAACTTTTACTCTACGCAAAATCGTTACAAAGATATGGCTAGTAAAAAGGCCCTTGACTTTCCAACTCCCCCCCTTCGCCCCCCTATTTATTTGCACTAAAACCTTGCGTACATTATTAACTCCTGTATGTCTGTAACAAGCATCTAAACCAAGTTTATAATCTCCTGGGCTATGAATAACTTAGGAATGTATAAACATTCTCGCATAGGGCTATCTTGTCTTCGAAACTAAATATATCGGGAAATATATATGCGGAGTAATTTTATAGATAAACTCTGAACTCAAGGATGTATAAGAATGTACTGATTAATAGTTAAGCAGCATAATTGAATAAATAAGGTATTATATACGTAAGGTATGGTTTTTATCTCTTCATTTTTCTGGCATTTCCTAAATCGATAAAAGTGGTTACTTCTCTCCCTGTCAAAGCGTTTGGAATTAAATATAAATCATACGTTTTTTACTCTCAATCTAAGGAAATACATAATACATCCCGTTCAAATTGGGTAAATTGCCAAGCCTCCGAAAGGCCCCTAATGTACTCAATCCTCAAACAAAATCTTTAAAGCGCTTTCAAAATTAACCAAGCAAAGACTCGATGTCAATCATAACTTTGAGCATAAACCTTATGTTTCACCACCTCTTAAAGACTTACACATCTTTGTGAAACTTTCTAATATTTAGCTTTTATTTATCTTGCAACCCTACGTAGCAGGTAAGTTGTCTCATCATTTATTTACGCGTGCGTAAAACTCCCCCTAATTTGGGTAATTATTTGAGTAGGGAATCTGCTATTCAAATATTGAAAACGTGGGCACATCCCTTTGAAGCTGGCTCAAGTTTCGGCCAAAATAATGAGTTATAAACTGTATAGGTTTAGGTTTGACATTGTGTGTTTTTCTCTTCCACCCCTTATTAGTAATAAGAGCTTTGATATTCAAAGCTGGGAGATAGGATGCTGGGATTTTAAGTATCGTAATTAGTTAATTGGGATTATTTCGTTCAGTTAGCAAAGGAGTTGAAATCTGGTGAAGCAAAAAGTGTCTTTGGCACATTCATAAAATGCTATTTGCGTTGTTACCAATCTTATTGGTAATTTATATGGAAATTATTTTAAGTTTTCTGTACAAGAACTTCAAATTCAAATTCAAATCTTTATTTGCGTTCCATATATGTAATACAGATGGTATTTTTATAATGTTTAAACAATATATTACGAACAATATGGACAACAATATTTTATTAAATTTTGAAAACATTGCACTAAAAGTCTGATTAAGAAACTTTGCACAGGAAAATTGTACTCTTGGTACTACATTCCTATAGAAATCACTAGCTCCAACCGGAACCTATCACCGATTTAACAATATTGAGAATGGTCCCAAAAAACTACTAAACACGCACCATCATTGCTGTTAACCCTTCAAACGAATAGTAAAATGGTAAAATTTCCATTTCACTGGAATACCTGTTACTTCAAACAGTCAATGTATAACGTGCTAAGTCCAAAATAAACTCCTTCAACCCTTTAATACGGACGGGGTACAAACGACCCGATTTCACGCTCCTGTAAATGGTGACGGTTTCAAAGTATCGCTAAGGAAAATTCGTTTTAAATATTGTTTTTTGAGTGTTCTCTGTTTATTGAATTACAATTTGTTTGTCGTTGTTTTTGTTTAGATTTGAGAGAGGGAAGTAATTTGCCTCAATGTTGATGGAATATTTCTTTTTTTGTTATAAAAATGTAGAGATAAAACCTATTTGAATTTGATAGATCAAAAACCAAATTGATAGTGGTAAGCCAAAAATCCGCGAACACAAAATTGCATTTGCATAAATGATAAATGTAAATTCAGATTTTGCACTTGTGTACCATTATTTTTCGTATTTTATCAGACAGTCTAATCGAATATAAATACTATTTTGTATGGGACCGTGTGCCTGACTATGTATGTATTTAATCGCGACCCAACCCTATAGTTTCCTTATAAACAACACTATTTATGTCTATTGCTCACCAAATCGATTAACACTAGCACGTTTAAGCGTAGAATCTTAACCTTTCCTAAACAAACCGGTCCATGAGACCCGAGTGAGATGTATTGTGTTCTTTGTTCGTCGGGGTATAAGGTACCCCATTAGCGTTTAAGGGTTATAGCCTTTTGTAGGCTTTAACTTAATCGGTTTGTGGCCGCGCTCTGAATGGATTTGAAGGTACGTGCCATCGATACATTTTATGTTGCAAAGACTTGACTGTGGTGCACATGGTGTAAATAATAAGAGGAAGCGATTCAGTAAAGCGTTTAGAAGATTTTCTTATGACCAGCTTGAAACATACTATATTTGTGTGTTAGGTTATAATATATTGGAGAATTAGTCGGTGTTGCATTTATAGTTTACAGAAACATTAAAACAACGGGAACAAAACAGTAAAAACCAAATCATCTTTTGCAAATGAAAAAAATCACATTGTTCCAAAATGAAAGCACAAAAGTCATTCCGGCGGTAATACAACACTTCATCAAAACTTCAAGTACTTAAGTATAAAAGCATAGCTTAGTTAGCGTAGGTATCACTCGACATTTTCAAAAACCGCTACGTTCTTTGCCACCTTCCAAACCAAAGATCTTTTTATTACTTCACAGCGTTTCTGGAACAATAGACGTGAACACTATATTAAACTCTGCCGAGGTAAGATGGCGACCGATACAGCATTGTTCTGTCCATCTTTTGTTGCCAGAAGTGTACGTCTTCATATTACACCTTCGGGTTGTATGACTTTAGAGTTTGTGCAGTGACCCGGTTTTTTTGAACGCGAGTTTTCGTAATGATTGGAAATTAAGTGACAGTATGCCTTAGAGAGAGTGCTAATTTTAGCAAACTGAAAAATATTTGTGAAGTATGATTATTCTAAAAACACACACTATTCTAAAAAAAGCTTCAAAATTGTTGCAATGCACATGATTGGAAATGCATATTGGAATATTTTTTTTTATAAATTGGTGTGCACACAACATTTAGAATCCTAACGATCATGGTTGTGATTTTTATTCAGTTTAATAAAAAAATACTAAGTAGTATGCATCAAATTGGCACGCGTATTTTTACTAGCAGTCATTTTTGTATCCACCATATTTCGCAGTTCTCTAAAATTCGAAAGGAGAATTCGAAATTCGAGATTTAACTCAAAAATCCCGTAAACTTACTTACAGCCAGTTTCTTCGTCAAAAGTAAAAGTAAAAGTTAAAATAATGTCTAAAGTAAAAGTAACGGTCAAATTCGTTTTTTCTGTTAATTTTGCTGTCACTTTAGCCTTGAAAAAACGAATTTGACCGTTACTTTTACTTTAGACATTACTTTGACTTTTACTTTTGATGAAGAAACTGGCCGTTAGTCAGGCATTTAAACCATACGTCTGAAAATAACCGCACACATACATTTTTGTAACCCAAAAACGCCTACCCCAAAGGCACATCTGCTTTCACCCCGTAACTTACTTGAGCACATAACATTACCTCACACGCCTACAATAACTTCAGCTCCCAAAGCAACTGTTTCGAAAATCACTGTGAAAAAACAACAGCATATCGTTGTGTTCCAAAATACACCTGATGCTGTATTTATGGCGAGGGTCCGGTGATGGGTTGGGTGAGCAGTTGACACCTGCTTCTGTGCTTGTTTTAATTTGCTATAAACAATGGGGAGATGTACTATGATAGATGTTTCAATGTGTGTCTTGGGGTGTGTCAAGACGTGGTGTATGTGGTGTGTTTGGCAATTGTTTTGAACCGGTACCAATTTTGTAGGTACATCTATACTAATATTATAAAGCTGAAGAGTTTGTTTGTTTGTTTGAACGCGCTAATCTCAGGAACTACTGGTCCGATTTGAAAATTTCTTTCAGTGTTAGATAGCCTATTTATCGAGGAAGGCTATAGGCTACTTTTTATCCCGGTGCGGGAAGTAGTTCCCACGGGATGCGGGTGAAACCGTTGGCAGAAGCTAGTAATATACAAGTGATCTTTTAATTCTTCTCAAAGCCAAAAAATAAGCACATACTAAGCTTTTTATCACGGCTCTTCTTGAAGATTTATTGAACTTAACTTCCCGATGTGATAATTTTTCCACTATACATAAACAACTATAAAATCCATTACAACCCTGAACCACCTCTAACACATGATCTCTTTTACTCAAGGGTCTTGTGAGCATTTCCAAAAATCACTTCAAGCTACGAAAATGTAGTGTCGTGTTACAGGCAGTTTGTTTACTCTATTCTTGGCGGTATAAAGTCTAACTCGGGCGTGTTAATGGCCGCGGTGAAGACCGGAGGGTTCCGCGATTTATGGATGCTTCTAGAAGCTGGCTTGAGGTGGAAGCGAATGTGTGGGATTAGAAATTTGGGGAAGAAAAAAATATTTGTGAGGAGAAAATTATGTAAGAGAGGATGAGAATTATGTAAATTGAAAAGTAAGTTAGTAATTATTATATTGTTAAAGAGATAACTTAAAAGACAAAACATTATGAAAATAAACTCAATCTAACATATTTAAATAAAACTACTTTTATGGATTTTATCGCGTTATATTAATATTATTTAATCCTGACGTTTCGGATCCTTTACAGCATCCATGGTCACGGGCAGACTCAATCTAACATAATTAAAAAAATAACATATTGTATTGGATTGTGATTGAATGACCTAAAAAGTAACTCTACCGCAGAAACTGGTTAGGTATTTTGCATACAATACACTGAAATGGCAATTGGTTTGTAGTGACCCCAATTCTAATTCAACAACTAAAACTTTTGACTCCATTGGATATAAAAAGGTATACAAACATTATTGGCCTTACTACAAAAACTTGAACATCTGTTTTACCCTCGTCTAAAAAAGTTGTGGCTGCAAAATGAACCAACGTCATAATCTGTCATTTTTTTAGACAAGTCTTAAACTGACGTATAAAAGTTTTTGTGGTAAGACGGTTAATTTTTAAACAACATTTGAATGTAAAACCATAGCTATTGAATCAAAAAATCTAACCAACGCTTTACGAATTTTGAAAATCGCCTCCAGCTTTTCCCTTGGACCACAAACCAAGTGCAGCACTAGGGTTCCTTAGGCGGCAGTATAAAACGCACCTGTTATACAGTGGGCGAGTGTGATTGCTCCGTATAATTGAATTACGCACTGAAAGATATACGATTTCATTATAGTAGCTGCCGCTTTATGGCTAAGTACGGAACCCACACCAATTTATTTCGAATATATTGAATTGGAGATTTTATTTTATTTTATTGGTGTTTTCATTTTTTTTGTATGGCGATGTAAAAGGTTGTAATAATGAAAGATACGATTCAATATTTTTATATACCTACTTCACTATACAGAAAGTCTATTTTATCTAGACGAAAACGTTATAGTAAAAATCAAACTACTCAAGTTCAATGTTAGAAAGCTCTATTCTTCCCGAGTAACATAGCCTATATTTTGTCCCGATACGGGAAATAGTTACAACTTGTAGTACACGGGTAAAACAGAAAACGGCTAGTATCTACATATCAAAACTATCCTTCCTATTGTAATTACTAAATTACACATAACCCTATCAATTATTCCATCCCCTACAATAGACAGAAAGCTATCAATCCACCCATACAATAACAACAAACGTCGCAATACAACAAGGTAATCAGACAGTAAATACAGCTAAATGTAGTCAGAAATTCTAATCAAATGCACACAAATACTAACTGGCATAACCATGTGCAATCAACATGTTTGCCGAAGACAATAGCGTATACATATCTTATGTCGCCTTGATTATGAAGCGAGATTATATTGATAGACTTCTGGGCATAATATATACTAATATGATAAAGTTATGGATAGGTAAAGCTGAAGAGTTTGTTTTAAAGCGCTAATCTCAGTAAGTATTAATGTGTTTTGAAATTTGAATGTTAAATAGCCGACTTTTCAGAAAATCTGTTAAGTACTGTTTATCCAGTTGCGCGGAATAGTTAGTCAGGAAAACAACCGCTGGCGGAAGCTAGTCTGTTGGTTCAAGCGGTAATCACAGGAACTACTGGACCAATGTGGAAAAAGTATATCATTGTTCGATAGCCTATTTTTCGAGAAAAGCTCTTACTTTTCATCTGGGTACGCAAAGTAATTCTTTTGGGATGCGGGAAAAACCTCTAGTGTAAGCTAGTCTGTTATTGTAAGGTCTCATCTTTCACTTTATAACTTACATGTATGCCTTCTTTATATCTGCCTACATCTGAATTTTAGACAATAATATTCGATAAAGCTCTCATTAAGATTGTGTAGATTTGAACAAATGTTTGCCAAACGCATTACGAGCATGTACCTCGTTAATATTAACCCTCCGTGTGCCGGTAAGAAAATTAGCGCCGATGTTAACAAGCGGTTTTAATTTTTAATTTGAATTTGCATTGTACGTTTGCTTAGGAGAATCTCACGAGCAGGAACTTGAATTAATTTTTAATAATATTTTTTTCTCGATATTACTTGATTGATGTTAAAATTATAATACTTATGGACAGTGTGAAGTATGTTATGTTTTGTAAAATTTTTTCACAGTCACAAATCTGTCACTTAACATTTTTTAAACAGCCCTCTGTAAAATGGTTATCATAAAAAATAATAACGCTTTTAAGAAAATTCTTTCACTTTTAAAAAGTTCGCTGTTATGTAGACAAAGCCTCGGGTAAAAGCCAGTGTGCGAGACGCGTTGCTTCACTCGCGTCATATCGTTACAGCACTTTGCAAATTGCCTGTTATGACAAGACGGATCAAAGTTGGGCTAGGTTTAGCGTTATTTATGCGTTTCCTCAATATTACCTACTTTACTATTACTACTTTTATTAGCAGAAAAATAATAGTTTGATAAAAACATTTTATTTTGGCAGATGAATGAGACACAGCAGTCTAGCTTAATGTACGTTACAAAAAATAACGTTAAGCTATATATGTACATATTTTGCTACATAAATCTGTCCCTAAACAAGTTGTGCTACAGCTTGTCACTTTATAAAATAATAACCCAACTAATATCCCATTCTAAAAGTAAAATAGTTTCCACTACTTTCAACTGTAAAATCCAACGTCGCGAGTACAGAGCGCCTAACAAGCGCACTCTGCAAATTGGCCCCAACCCTGCAACTGCGACGCGCCGTCGTTAAGCGAATTTAGCGCTAATTGTGTTTGACAGACCATGCAGAGTGAGTGCATTGTCGTGTGCGACGTTTTGTCCGCGCCGTCTAACTTTTGTGATTCTGTTACTCGTACAACAGTCAGATGTAAAGAGAATGTCGGACGCTCGTCACATTCTTTTGTTTTTATAAAAATGCGATGTTAAGGGGATTAGGTTTGTTCGTGTAATTGTTGCACTCTGAGTTGGTAGGAAATTAATGGATAAGGCGATTAGAAAAATGAAATTTATTTTTATAGGTACAATGCATTTTCGCTGATTCGTTTCTCGTGAGCTCGTTTGGATTAGATGATACAATACGATATTTTGACAAAATAATGGGTCACAACTACTTCTAAAAGCGAATAAGGAAGCAACTTGATCTTCAACATATTTGTACCTACATCTTCCTACACATCCCCAAATCCAACAAAAACATTTACTGTAACACAACACCTTAAACAGAAAAAAACAAATGCACAATCAAAATCCAATAATATCGGCTATTTTCGCTCACTTTCTCTTAACCCTCGCGTAACTGCTTGCGACCACTTTGTATTCTGGTCGCGGCGACCAAATGCCGTGATTCTGAAGTAAATAACACTTCAGGAGACTTCCATTGTTTGCAATGTTACGAACACTAAGATGAATTGAGGCGGGAAATTGATTGTTTGGCCAGATTATTGAGGTATAAAACTGTTTTATTTCGTTTTAAGGGCTGGCTTAGTGTAATGCTAATTTTAAGGTTTATTGTTTGGTGCGGTTGCACTGTGAAGTTTTCGTGGACTGTGTTGGGTTACTCTTATTTTTGGATTTTGATATTTTTAATGGTTTTTTTACAAATATACATTATTATTTCCTGAAAAATCGTCGATTGACTGCACAGACGGTTGTTAAATGTATTTAAGTACATAATTATTTTACTACCTGCATTTAAACAGCTATTATTTGAAAAGAGTAATCAATTCTAACTGTCTGAGTACTACAAGAATTCCTATACTAGATACTTAATTTATCTACTCGATCTAATCAAGAAAATATACTTTCTACAATCACTGCAATAAAGTTTAACAGCTTGAGCGTTAAGATTTTATTACATAACAAAGACAGTCTACTAATTTGCATTTGTTCTTAGACATTGAACAATAAACTACGTTTATTAAGTACCTACTAAGACAACGTACGTATTTAGTACTAATAAGACAAGACTTCGCAATCATTATTACAACAGGCATGTGACTATTTGGCTTGTTTCCACCTGCTCTACGAATTTATTGTGTTTAAAGCGAAAAAAACAATTAAAAAAAAATCCTTCCATCCAGTTAGAAAAGATTTTAAGTAGGTACAGAGAAGAATTTTTATATTTTGCTGACGATACACAACATTTTTTTTAGCTATGAGGAAGGAATTTGAAGGTGTATTTTAATTTATTTATTTTGTTCTACAATATTATGGACTCAAGTAGAAGAAATGAAATATATGAAAACTTTGCTAACAAGAAACAATGGATTTTGGAGTAATTGGGAACAAGTCGACTATTTCGCCCTAACCCTTCTTATCTGAGTCTAAATTTCCAGCTTAGCTGTCTGTCTGTCTATCCTTCTGTCTCGGGGCGCTCACGATTTTAGACTAAGGATTAGCTTAGTTACCATTACTGGATCCCTTCGGGCTTAAGTAGAAATCAAGGGAACTAGCGGTCGGGTAAATATTGGCTGTGTTTGTTCTAGCTCGATGTGGCTAGAGGTTGTAGCGTTAAAGTTTAAAGATGCATCTGAATATTGTACGTTGTTGCCAAATTAGTTTTGAACTAAATACAAGTGTTGTGAATTATTGAGAAAAGTGTGTATTTAATTATACAGGTTTTGAGCCGATAGCAGTAATATTTACGAATGTTAAATCTTCAGCAATTTTAGCTACGTTGAACAATGGAAGGCAATTGGCTGACATGATGATAATGATGGAATCTTCTTTGGTTGGTACTTAAAAGGTGCAATAAAGTAGTCGTAGATTTATTTAGCAAAAAATGTAGTTATGTATCACACTAAGAAAAATTTATGGCACTTGCCAAAAACTACACCTATCGCCAAAAAATCAATCCTCCTCCCTACAAATATTTTCTCAATTCTTGTTCTTTAGACAAAGGTGAAATGTTGCAACATTCTCGTCACGTCGTCGCAAGAGATTACGCGGTGAGCTCGGTCGCAGTGATCACGCACGACCGGCCGCCATTTTAATTTGCAACTGTCGAAAACTTGTGCCGTCGACATAGACCGCCGCGGCGTGTAAAGGGTTAACTAGATTTTTTTTGAGAGTAGTTTGTTGCTGTATTTTATTAAATTGTTTTTGGATATGCTAAAAAATGCAAATGCTTGTAGCAACAGGTATGGAACCTTTTCATGTCTCTGTCAATAAAAAGATAAACTCGATAAAAAGATACGTAATGATGGTTGATAACAAAAGAAATAGAAAAGAAAAATAGACATAAAAATATTTATGGACAATTAATTTCCCAGCTGATAAAACCTTTAAAAATAACAAAAACTCGTGACCAAAGGGCTGGCCTATACTTCGGCCAAAGGATATGCATTGCCATCCAGCGTGGCAATGCGGCCAGCCTTTTGGGCACGATCCCCGCTGACAGCGATACGGATGATTTTTTTGAAACTTAGTTTTAATATTTACCCTTTATTATTTTAGTATCAATTAAGCCAATATTAGGATAATAGATTTCGCTCAGAGATTATAATATCTAAAATAAACTTCATGCAACGCAAAACAACCTTCTATCGAAATCAAACGTGTCCTCACAATTTTAATCAAAAATCACTGAAAACATCGTGTTACCAGAACATTAGTACCACCTAATTTAGATGGTAGATATTACCGAGTCAAAAGTTAATGGTTTTTGGAAACCCCTAGAACCCATAACTGTCACGACCTGATATATTTTGTTAATTATCTCGCTTATTAGAACACCATACCTAGCGTTTAGAATTAAAAATAACAAAAATGTAGAATGTTAACATTTTGAGCGCTTTCACAGTAGCTGTTTTGTCGCTTGACAATGGGCGGTGTCGCACGTACACGAGCGACAAACAAACAATTGACAACTATCGGTACAAACGATGATACCTGAAACCGTATTCCTTTGATGCTTTATAAGTTATTATAATATGTCGAGCTTCATCTAGAACCTCACGGAGCAAAGCTACCTCTATAAAAATATTCCAAAGCTATATATTATCTTCAGCAAAAACTCAGTGTAATTACAAAATTTAAAAAAGGTTGATCAACCGAACCAACCATAGCTCTTAATTTAAGCCATTAAGGCCCCCCATCCACGATCGCGTGACAATATCAATAACATTGTCCAAATAATAGGTGTGTTGAAAATCTATGAGACGATACATCATCCTTATTGTGTACTATAATTATTTATAATGGAGTGAGAATTTGTGGAAATATAATTGTAATGAGAAGTTAATTGAGTCGGAATGTTGTTTGTAAATAAGCTTAAGTCATCATTATGTACGTAATATTGAGAAATTAACTGCAAATCAGTAGAAATGCTTATCAAACATCGTTTTCGCCGCAGGAATATCTTCCTGTAACCAGATAAAATCTAGTCCAAGTCATCCGGGAATAATGTAGCTTCAAAAGTGTACGACCTTTTCAAATGGGTTCAGTAATTTAGAAGCCTATTCAATACAAACAAACAAATAATCAAATCTTTCCCCATTCCTAATAACTGCTTTCTAAAAACTTCATTATAGACTGTATTTCTATCACAAAACTATAGCTCAATTTCCAACACACTTTCCAATACAATACAATTACCACTAACAGACATGTAATTTAAATCTATCAATTGAGAAATTCTAAGTCCAGTCGGAGTTAATGAAAGCCATCAACGTTGTCGTAATGGTAATGACAGTTGTAGCCGCTAGGTGTCGCCACCGTCGCCCTCACATTATAGCGTCTAGACAACCATTATTGAAAAATTGTTTACCGTTCATGCGTTCATGTGAGGCTACCTTGATGTGAGGTGAATGGTATCAATTTGTTCTTTGATTAAGATATTAGGGGCCTTTGGATTGTTTAATGTATTTGTTTAGTTTATTGTATTGGGCAGGCTTTGGTTAGTTTGTCAATAATATTTTATAGTATACCTTCAGTTTGGTTTTTCGGTTGTTGACTTTAACGAGATGGGTGTTGGAAACAGTAGTCGGAACTTGATTAATTCTAAAACATGTTATCCAAAGCGACTTGCAATTTGCTACTTTAAAATCTTCATCCTATACTTAGGTACCTAATTTTCACATTAAAATATGATAGATCTGCAAATTAGCTAATTATTATCATTCCATTTAATTAAACCTGAAAAAAAAGCTGCAACAAATTAAAAATTAAATTACTTTAAAAACTAGACATTTCTCCTACTCAGTACTTACAAACAAGCGACCCTTTTCAAGGGGTCTCAATAAAATCCTGTTCATTTAATACTATTTAACGATGGCAATTATTTTAGTCAAGCTGACTCATCTATTCTTAAAACAAAAGATCTTGGAGCCAGTCGTTTGTTTTTAACATCTGAAAGAAATTGTTTTATTGCTCAGACTAATTTTCTTTACAAAAGGGAAGTTTTTTGGACTTTATGTCGTATGATATTTGGTTTACATTCAGCAGTTTATTAATTTTAAACACGCACCAGCCTTCTTCGATACTTTGGACTACCTAACACTGAAGATTGTTTTCAAATGGCTCCAATAGTTCTTGACATTAAGGTTTTCGAATAAATAAACATACAAACTCTTCAGTTTTATATTACTATAAGTTTTGAACAATATCAAAGAAAACAACGAATATATAAAAAATGTCTAGACTTAAAGTCACAATTGCGTAGTTAGCTGTAATAGGTACCTATAAAAACTAAAATAACTAGATATCAAGTAACACGTTTTGTAATTAACTTGTTTACGCTAAATGCTACTACTAATAACTCCACCGGATTAAAACGACACATAAATTAGATAGCTAACAGAAAATTACATATGCAAATAGCAACAACGCTAAACTAGGACTTTCCGTCACAAATAGTTTTCACGGAACCCTACAATCAGCTTAAACCTACGTATACTGCAGACTAAACAGTCGCCCGACTGTTGCCCCGATGTTTGGCAAAAATTTCCTTTTTAGAAGCTCGTGAACTCAATCAAAGTTTCAAGTCAATCTGATACCGGACAAATACCTGATCGTTGTTACGTGTGTACTTCCATTCATCTTCATACTGATCTATGAGACAACTATCGCCCGACTAAAAGTTTGTAGTATGTGCGTACTCTCACAGCGAAACTGACAAAACTAAACCCATCCCTTTTACTCGCCTTTGTTTTGTTCTAGGATAAAATATAGCTGTCTTCTTCACTCTCCATAAATTGTTTGAGATCGAGATCAGTTTTGCGTAATAGATAGAATTGACGTGGTAATCCGAAGCTTAGTTAAATAGAGAGGAACATCAGTTCAAATAACAGTAGCTTTTGCTACTGTTGAGTGCTGAAAATAGTTTAATATTGATTTTAAGAGTTATTCAACTGACGCAGCTAAAAATTTAATAGGGGTACCGGGGTAGGAAGATATCTAGTCGTCCTATATAATTGAGGGAAGGCTCAGGCCGTCCCAAAGTATATATTTTCTTAAATCCCGCTCCAAAAACAATACGGTCTCGATATCCTATTCCAATCTTCGACAAAAAGAAGAAAAAACAAACAGGAAACTTAGACCCTTCTCGAATTTTACGTCGGAATATTTATGACCAACTTAACAGATTAAATATTTTACGGGCCCTTTTAAGTGGCTTCGCAGTCATTCGATATGCGTTAAACCAATAGCTACTGTTTTTACATTGACTAAAAGAACAGAAAATCTACTTCTAATAATATAGGAACGACGGAAGCGTGAAGAACTTAAAGCTGAGTTACAGGAGCACGGGTCGATCTTTCTGTGGATGGGCGATATATGTATGTCATGACGAGTTCCTCTGTATTTCAAAATGCATGTCTTCATAGGTGTCGTTAATAGGTGGTTTTCGGTTGTTTTTTTTTTCAGTACATCTTAAGAACTTGTTATGCGTAGTCAAAAGTAAGAAAGACCAACAACCCAGGACACTAGGTTGAGGAGATCAGATAGGCAGTCGCTCAATGTAAAACACTGGTGCTCTGTTGCACCCAGTTAGACTGGAACCGTCACCAACATAATTGGGAAAAAGGCTAAGCAGATGTTAATTTCTTTATTAAACCCTGAAGTTTTCGATAAGGTCTCGATGAATTTGATCCTTGTCATAAACGTGCTCATATTAAGATTTATGGCACATGAGAATTGGACCTTCTGCAGTTTTTTTCTTCAGAAGTATTAAACGTCAAAATGAAATATATCCGTTGTGGCTATTGTATGGAATGTAACACTTATTTCCCTGCGCCCTTTGGATCGTAAATCATGTTTCAGGTTTTTGATTTTGTTTGAGTAGTTTGATTCCTTTGAGGTTTTGTTTTGTGGGCGAATTTGATACGGAGTGGGCGGAACCTTTTACTTAATATTGTGTAGCTCTGAAAGAGGTTTGTTTGCAGTAAAACTATTAAGCAATTTTTGCAGATATGTCATTGCAAAATGTATATGAAAAATCTTTAAAATAATATAATTATAGGTACCTATAGAATTTTATTTAATACTTACTTTTTTGTATTTATATATTTTTTGTATTTATAGTAGACGTTATCTATAAACGTTAAAATACGTATGATAAAATGTACGCTCGTTTTCATTTCAATCCACCAATCACGTTTAAAAGTATCACCAAATAAAATCCGACATATCCATTACCCAAAAACGGAATTCACACGTCAATCAGTATTTTTCAAAATCAAGTGTCAAAGCGAACTAACGAAACTGGATATAACTAGATATTGGCAGCCAAATCCGGTTTAAATCGGACTGGGCGCGAACATTCGTTCGTGGCACGGTCAAACTGAGTTTGACTACATGGCTGAAATTCAGGTGTCGACAGTTATACCAATTAGGGCCTTCAGCCCAATTTGCATGTCAAAAGAATGACCTTTTAAAATTAACTTTGACTTAATGAAGTTTGAAAAAGGGGAAATTAACGCTTGAATGTAAATTGAGGTAAATTCTTTAGATGTGGTTCCGCCTTTGACTTGCTTTTTCGATGGTCGATACTCACGGTTATTAGCACTGTTAACTATGGCTTCAAGTCAAATTAAGTATGTTAATTAGTTAACGAAGTAACCCAGCGGCACTACCTTAATAGACACACAAATCTTTTACATAAGTAGTTAATACATCCGTCATGATTACAATGATTAATTAGAAAAACATTTTGCTGCCTATAATTTTATGTTAAAGCAACAATTACCACTCTACCATAAAATAACCAATAAATCACAGCACACACCATTAAACTCGTATTTACACAAAGCAAATCAAAAACAATAAACAAAATCCCAAAATGTGTTCAACACAGTTTATTTATTAAATTCCAATCAAACATACAAACAGAACCACAAAGCTTTGTTTACTATCGATTATGTTTTGCATAAAATCGATACAAATGTACTTATATCGAAAATTCGATTTATGCCCTCATCATTTGTCTAGCCTTTTTAGCCAAACTATGTAGTTTGTGGGGTCGGCTTTCAGTCGGACGCAGCTGAGTACTAGTATTTTACAAGGAGCGACTGACCCAGTTACTCGGACAAACAAATACCTCTATGCCCAATACCGAAGGTAAAACTGGTTGTCAGACTTACTGGCTTCTGACTACTCATAACAAATGCCAATGATGTTCAAATGACTGCCGGGACCTACAGTTCATAGTGCCTTCCGAAAGACGGAAGAACGCGTTATGACTTGATGATCCACGGACCGACCGCTTAATCTTACGACACATTGATCCGCGCGGTTTTGCCACGAATCATTTCATAAAATCTATGTATGTATATCGAGTATTCGATTATTCGGTTTCTACCCCATACACGAGCATTTCATAAAATATTGGAATGCGACTATAGCGTGATATAGTTTGTTAAGTGTCTGCTTACGCTCGTAAAGTGGATGCGTTATAGTACAGTATAGCTTCAAATGTTGATTTATGGTAATGCAGTAATATCGCCCTATGATATGGAGAAGATCCTAATCTGCACTGTTTTAAATGGGAAGTTTATGGGTTTTAATACAAAGTTTTATGAGTAACGCTGCGGCTTAAATATTTTAACGCGCTTACAAAAAGTTTGTATCTTCATTTAACTTACCAAATATTCCTTTTGTTTGTTACAGGTATGTCCACCAGACCAGCTCACATTAAATTACCAGTTTCACACCGCAGCCACAAAACAGGTTTTTACAAAAATAAATAACAATAGATCGCGAATGACAAAACATAGGATTACACCACTGCCCTCATTCAATACTGCTCCACATTCAAAATAAAGATTCCAAACAAAAGACGGTTGCTTTATCCCCTCTATATATAACGGTCACTACACATAAGCAAACAGCCGAAATACCCAACAAATCTCAATCCTAGCAAAGAGGCGAAATGTCAAATGCCATTCGAAAGGCACCGCAAGATTAATGCGCCATTACAGGCGGAGCGAAATAAATATATGATATAAATCCGCTACCCCAACCGAGTATTTTCGACTCAGACTACAGCAATAATGTGGTGAAATATGAAAACTGAATTTGCTTCAAGTTTAACGTTAGCTCCTCGAATAAGGTTGGGTATTAAGCCGACATTTTTCATGTGTGGTTTTGAAAAGAATGATGTAAATATTGTTGTGCGTTTAGAGTCTGAAGATATAAGAACTATAGCTGATTTGACAAATGATATACAAACTGTTTCGCTTCAAGCCCTTGAGACGCTCTCGACAATTTATTTAACAAACGTTTTGTAGAAAATAGGAAATCTAGAGCCCAAGATGGCATCCGCTGAGCAAGCAATCCCCCAGACAGATGACAAAACCTTGCCGACAGAAACTAATAGGACCTTGTCTTAGGTATTGCAACTTTAAAATAAAAATTGCAGACACAACTCAAATAGTTTTCTTGGTAAGAACAAAAATATTATGAGAAGAAAAAAAAATGATTCAATAACGCTAGATTTATACAAAATACCAATTTAGTAAACCTTTTAGTAAATGTGATGCTATGTTTGCAATATTTAATCAACTTAATGAGCTTACATCATAACCCTAAAATAAACGAAATAATCTTACACAAAAGAAGTCCACAAAGTCGTAACTCCAAATATAAAGAATTTGCATACTTAGGTGGAAACTCAAAAGCTGTGAATCTCTTCATTAAAGCAAGAGCGAGCAAAGCGGACTCCGAGAGATCCATTTCACAGACTGAGAAGTTTATTTACACTTTTTCTTTAACACCGACATTAAAGTTGATGTTAGCTTGTGAAAGTGTTTCTTGAATATGAAAGGGTTGAGGGTAATGTGTATCTGCATGTACAAGAATAACTATTAATAAGGACTAATAATAAGGTCTATTCATCTTTTGGATCAAAATGCCTTGAATAAGATTAATGTGTTGCAGTAGAGCCAATTTGTGGAAATATAAATATTTTTGTAAACAATTTTATTCAACATCATTTGAAATTCAAACGCGTTCGTTGTACTTTTCAAAGTTCCAAAGCAGCAATTCTTAATAAACAATAACCCGTTCACAATGAGGGACCAAAATCAAATTCCAATCATTTGCATCCTTAAGCCGGTGCAATAAAAGCAAACACGGATTTGGGAGCAGCATCAGTAACTTTGTATGAACAGCTACCAAAGCACCGAGTCATTGTATGGCGAAAATTTAAATCAGTTTAGCCGAGTTTCGGATTATGACAGTGTGAAGCCCCGGGCCGTCGCTCCGGCGCCATCTCCATGCAAATTGGGCCTCGGATATGTAGGCCGTATTTCCAGTCCGGATATTCCGGGGTGGATTTAAAAATTGTTTTTTGCTGCCTTAGCATAATTCGCAATTTGTTAGCTTTATCACTACTCCCTTATTTGGGAGTTGCTTTGTTTGTTTATTTGATTTGATTGTACCCTATTCTGTTGAGACCACTCTCTCCACATGCTCTAAGAAATTTTTATGAAGTTCACAAACTTATGCAAAATTTTTTGCTCTTAACTTCCATCTCTTACATAAACATCCCTTTCACATTAAATCAGCCACAGCAAAAACATTTCCACAATTTTATTCGTCAGCAAATATTTTTCATAGCACTATTAAAAATATGAATCTTTACTTTGCTGTCACTAGCAGTGCTAACAAACAGTACTAAAAGCTGAATAAACATCCTTGTCTGGCAGTATCCCCCTATTTATTTTTAATGTTCCATGCCTTTTGAACTCAGATTTATACCTAAATCTTTGCTGTCACAGCCAGAGATGGCAAATTATATTTCCTTCTGGTTCTGTGTGCTTTAGATGTTGATTGAGACTTATCGGATCAATTCCGTTATTGATTTGTCAAATGTCATTACAAGGAAGGAATTGGAACAGTATTTCGTCTCAACTCAGTGGTTTATCAAAGGGAAAACGGTCTTAATGAGTCTTGTAAGGCTCTTTGGTGTTCGAAATGGAAGTGGTTGCCTTGGTGATTGTTTCATTTGCTGTTGTTTTATTCGACTTTACCAGTAAATATACCTCCATTTGTGCCTAAACAGCAAATCACACGGTTCTTCACGAAACTTTATCTTCCTTAGGAATAGTTTTCCAATTCTTCAAAATCACCATGGGTCGAAAAACTAAATCGATTAGGCATACAACACAAGAAGTTCCTAACATTGATGTTTTCACATAAATCAGATGTAATTTCGAGGAAATGTGCCCACTGAACTTGTTTGCACAAACTATAATGGTAGTGAATGTACTTATAGTGTTATAACAAGGTACATTTACTTGGTAGTAGAAGCCAAGTGTGATTGGGAAAGTTTTTTTTATGTGCATTCACTGGGTTGCGTTCAGTAGTTCCGTCATGATTTATTTTATTGCAGTGTAAATTGGTTTCGGATGGTAACTCTGTTGCGTATTGTCTGGTGTTGGATCTATTACTTCTTGTGTGTCTATAGTTAGATCTTCTTTTTCCTTGTAGCTCCTGTTTGTGAGATGTGTTCCTTTATTTACTGCACTAATTAATGTGTTCTTTCTTTTTTTAATTGTCTTACAAATATTTCCTACTGTTTTTCTTCCGTGCCGTTTCACTTTTTTGAAATTTTCAAATTCTTACAAACATTACTCTACGTTGAAAGCATAATAATTGTTTGTTATAAGCATTTTCCTTGAAATTATCAGAGCTGTTATAATTGGTTTCATTTTAATGAGAAACGGAATCGAAAATACAATATTTTGTTTCAAATTACTGCGTTATTTGTTTGCCCTGACCTGACCTGTTAACGTTTCTTTAATTCGTATCGAGTTTGGGCACATTTTATTTTCTTAGAACATGTGAGCTTTCATGATGATTATTATAGTTCGGCCATTCAGAGAATGCGTTCCTGACACGTCGCGATTGAACTGACGACGTAACTACATTCATTGATTATTGATATAATAATGTTGTTTTAATGCTCCTCAATTGTTAAAACGGTAAACAACCAGCAAAAATATTTTTATCGTAACTGCAACGCCATTGCAAAGTTACGTCGTCAGTTCAATCGCGACGTGTCAGGAACGCATTCTCTGAATGGCCGAACTATAGTTAATACATCCGTCATGATTACAATGATTAATTAGAAAAACATTTTGCTGCCTATAATTTTATGTTAAAGCAACAATTACCACTCTACCATAAAATAACCAATAAATCACAGCACACACCATTAAACTCGTATTTACACAAAGCAAATCAAAAACAATAAACAAAATCCCAAAATGTGTTCAACACAGTTTATTTATTAAATTCCAATCAAACATACAAACAGAACCACAAAGCTTTGTTTACTATCGATTATGTTTTGCATAAAATCGATACAAATGTACTTATATCGAAAATTCGATTTATGCCCTCATCATTTGTCTAGCCTTTTTAGCCAAACTATGTAGTTTGTGGGGTCGGCTTTCAGTCGGACGCAGCTGAGTACTAGTATTTTACAAGGAGCGACTGACCCAGTTACTCGGACAAACAAATACCTCTATGCCCAATACCCAAGGTAAAACTGGTTGTCAGACTTACTGGCTTCTGACTACTCATAACAAATGTCAATGATGTTCAAATGACTGCCGGGACCTACAGTTCATAGTGCCTTCCGAAAGACGGAAGAACGCGTTATGACTTGATGATCCACGGACCGACCGCTTAATCTTACGACACATTGATCCGCGCGGTTTTGCCACGAATCATTTCATAAAATCTATGTATGTATATCGAGTATTCGATTATTCGGTTTCTACCCCATACACGAGCATTTCATAAAATATTGGAATGCGACTATAGCGTGATATAGTTTGTTAAGTGTCTGCTTACGCTCGTAAAGTGGATGCGTTATAGTACAGTATAGCTTAAAATGTTGATTTATGGTAATGCAGTAATATCGCCCTATGATATGGAGAAGATCCTAATCTGCACTGTTTTAAATGGGAAGTTTATGGGTTTTAATACAAAGTTTTATGAGTAACGCTGCGGCTTAAATATTTAAGTTTGTATCTTCATTTAACTTACCAAATATTCCTTTTGTTTGTTACAGGTATGTCCACCAGACCAGCTCACATTAAATTACCAGTTTCACACCGCAGCCACAAAACAGGTTTTTACAAAAATAAATAACAATAGAACGCGAATGACAAAACATAGGATTACACCACTGCCCTCATTCAATACTGCTCCACATTCAAAATAAAGATTCCAAACAAAAGACGGTTGCTTTATCCCCTCTATATATAACGGTCACTACACATAAGCAAACAGCCGAAATACCCAACAAATCTCAATCCCAGCAAAGAGGCGAAATGTCAAATGCCATTCGAAAGGCACCGCAAGATTAATGCGCCATTACAGGCGGAGCGAAATAAATATATGATATAAATCCGCTACCCCAACCGAGTATTTTCGACTCAGACTACAGCAATAATGTGGTGAAATATGAAAACTGAATTTGCTTCAAGTATAACGTTAGCTCCTCGAATAAGGTTGGGTATTAAGACAGCATTTTTCATGTGTGGTTTTGAAAAGAATGATGTAAATATTGTTGTACGTTTGAAGATATAAGCTAAGAACTATAGCTGATTTGACAAATGATATACAAACTGTTTCGCTTCAAGCCCTTGAGACGCTCTTGACAATTTATTTAACAAATGTTTTGCAGAAAATAGGAAATCTAGAGCCCAAGATGGCATCCTCTGAGCAAGCAATCCCCCAGACAGATGACAAAACCTTGCCGACAGAAACTAATAGGACCTTGTCTTAGGTATTGCAACTTTAAAATAAAAATTGCAGACACAACTCAAATAGTTTCCTTGGTAAACACAAAAATATTATGAGAAGAAAAAAATGTTTCTGTCAATAACGCTAGATTTATAAATAATCTTTTTCGTAAATAAAATGCTATATTTGCAATATTTAATCAACTTAATGAGCTTACATCATAGCCCTAAAATAAACGAAATAATCTTACACAAAAGAAGTCCACAAAGTCGTAACTCCAAATATAAAGAATTTGCATACTTAGGTGGAAACTCAAAAGCTGTGAATCTCTTCATTAAAGCAAGAGCGAGCAAAGCGGACTCCGAGAGATCCATTTCACAGACTGAGAAGTTTATTTACACTTTTTTCTTTAACACCGACATTAAAGTTGATGTTAGCTTGTGAAAGTGTTTCTTGAATATGAAAGGGTTGAGGGTAATGTGTATCTGTACGTAGATTTCTTATGTTGAAAAATTTGCGTTGAATGAAGTTGAAGCATATAGAGAAAGATATTTTTAAGCCTTTTTGTGCATGTGTAGAACCAGATTAAAGGATTATAGGAGGTAGAGAGAGCCAATTACTTGAAATATTTTTGGATACAACTTTGTTAACCAGCATTTGAAATTCAAACGCGTTCGTTATACTTTCAAAGTTCCAAAGCAGCAATTCTTAATAAACAATAACCCGTTCACAATGAGGGACCAAAATCAAATTCCAATCATTTGCATCCTTAAGCCGGTGCAATAAAAGCAAACACGGATTTGGGAGTAGCATCAGTAACTTTGTATGAACAGCTACCAAAGCACCGAGTCATTGTATGGCGAAAATTTAAATCAGTTTAGCCGAGTTTCGGATTATGACAGTGTGAAGCCCCGGGCCGTCGCTCCGGCGCCATCTCCATGCAAATTGGGCCTCGGATATGTAGGCCGTATTTCCAGTCCGGATATTCCGGGGTGGATTTAAAAATTGTTTTTTGCTGCCTTAGCATAATTCGCAATTTGTTAGCTTTATCACTACTCCCTTATTTGGGAGTTGCTTTGTTTGTTTATTTGATTTGATTGTACCCCATTCTGTTGAGACCACCTCTCTCCACATGCTCTAAGAAATTGTTATGAAGTTCACAAACTTATGCAAATTTTTTTGCTCTTAACTTCCATCTCTTACATAAACATCCCTTTCACATTAAATCAGCCACAGCAAAAACATTTCCACAATTTTATTCGTCAGCAAATATTTTCATAGCACTATTAAAAATATGAATCTTTACTTTGCTGTCACTAGCAGTGCTAACAAACAGTACTAAAAGCTGAATAAACATCCTTGTCTGGCAGTATCCCCCTATTTATTTTTAATGTTCCTCGCCTTTTGAACTCAGATTTATACCTAAATCTTTGCTGTCACAGCCAGAGATGGCAAATTATATTTCCTTCTGGTTCTGTGTGCTTTAGATGTTGATTGAGACTTATCGGATCAATTCCGTTATTGATTTGTCAAATGTCATTACAAGGAAGGAATTGGAACAGTATTTCGTCTCAACTCAGTGGTTTATCAAAGGGAAAACGGTCTTAATGAGTCTTGTAAGGCTCTTTGGTGTTCGAAATGGAAGTGGTTGCCTTGGTGATTGTTTCATTTGCTGTTGATTTATTCGACTTTACCAGTAAATATACCTCCATTTGTGCCTAAACAGCAAATCACACGGTTCTTCACGAAACTTTATCTTCCTTAGGAATAGTTTTCCAATTCTTCAAAATCACCATGGGTCGAAAAACTAAATCGATTAGGCATACAACACAAGAAGTTCCTAACATTGATGTTTTCACATAAATCAGATGTAATTTCGAGGAAATGTGCCCACTGAACTTATTTGCACAAACTATAATGGTAGTGAATGTACTTATAGTGTTATAACAAGGTACATTTACTTGGTAGTAGAAGCCAAGTGTGATTGGGAAAGTTTTTTTATGTGCATACACTGGGTTGCCTTCAGTAGTTCCGTCATGATTTATTTTATTGCAGTGTAAATTGGTTTCGGATGGTAACTCTGTTGCGTATTGTCTGGTGTTGGATCTATTACTTCTTGTGTGTCTATAGTTAGATCTTCTTTTTCCTTGTAACTCCTGTTTGTGAGATGTGTTCCTTTATTTACTGCACTAATTAATGTGTTCTTTCTTTTTTTAATTGTCTTACAAATATTTCCTACTGTTTTTCTTCCGTGCCGTTTCACTTTTTTGAAATTTTCAAATTCTTACAAACATTACTCTACGTTGAAAGCATAATAATTGTTTGTTATAAGCATTTTCCTTGAAATTATCAGAGCTGTTATAATTGGTTTCATTTTAATGAGAAACGGAATCAAAAATACAATATTTTGTTTCAAATTACTGCGTTATTTGTTTGCCCTGACCTGACCTGTTAACGTTTCTTTAATTCGTATCGAGTTTGAGCACATTTTATTTTCTTAGAACATGTGAGCTTTCATGATGATTATTATTAGCCTTCTGTACAAGAACACTATAGTTGGTAATTTTTACTATGTTGTTACTCTTATTGTAACTATATACACGTTGGAGACTTATTTGCGTGACAGCACGTAGGTCTTAGCAAGCGAAGGTTTTGAAAAATCTCGATTTTATCCTTAAACAGTAGACAGACTATTTTAAATTTCCAACAAAATATAGCCATTTTATGACACCTAATGCTAACTTTGAACCTTTAAAAAAGAAATAACGACACTCGTTACAGTCACAAAACGCGCACAGATCAAGTTCCCATTCAAACAAGAAGTTGGTTCTAGCTAAAACTTTGTACTGTCTTGCTTGTAGTTGCTTTGTGCAAGGAAAGCCAACACCAGTGTCTGGGCACGCCTTTTTGCGATGTCTGCTGGCAAAGTTGCTCTACTTAGAATATTCGCGCTGAATATGTTTGTTTTGATGTTGTTTTGTATTGTATGGTAGTGTTATTTTTTACTGTTTAGCTGGAATAGTTTAAACTGCAAAAAGTTAGAATTGATTTGTTAGAAAAATACGATACACAAACACTAAGTAGATTCTTACAGTTAAATTAAAATGACCAAACATAACATTAATGCATTGACTATGAATTAAAAACTTTTGAAATTACCTGCAATAAAATTGTAATTATTAGTCACACAATTCGCAGGTTGTGCTTATTCCGTTTCTCATTAAAATGAAGCCAAGAAGAAACAAGAGACTAATAATAATTATTTCATTTAACAAAAGCTTAGGTAGTTTTAACTAATTTCACTGACAGCCAAACCTAATTTTAATCATCAAAAAAATATCAACTTGTATTTTTACCCCAAATGACAACCAACACAATTATTAAAAATAAAAAAAATAAAATAAAATAAAATGTCATTTATTTCAGGCAAGTTCACCCATATCAGAGATTCACACAAACAAATTACTATTATATTATTATCAATTAATATTAACCTATCAATTAATAAAGACTAACAATGTATAATGAAAACAGATCTTTATTGATATGTATCGCGATAGTAATTAGCGCGCTCTCGCACCGATGATCACAACGCCCCCAGTTTGCTTTCCACGTTGGTTACCTTACTAATTGCGTTGTTGTCTTAGGTATTTGTTTTGTTATATATCTGCTATACATGGCATTATATAAAACATCGTATTATAAAGCAAAATCTTCCATCAACTGTCTGTTTGTTCAAAGTGGACACAAAAACTATCGGACAGCTTTTCAGACTAATGCAAAATCGTCCATCGCGTGTTGACATAAAAATCGGAAACTACTGAATGGTTTAAGTTTAATCAATGGCGACTGGAGTAATAGTGGTTTCTTGTTATTATGTTGTTGTTGCATCAATTATTATATCAATACTACAGTAAAAATTGCTACAGTTTTGTGGAAAAGGTAAAGAGCAAAAAGTAGTCTTCCGCGCTAAATGGGCTATCAAACACTGAAAGAATTATTCAAAATAATGTTAGTATACATTCATTATCCCAGAGCACTTAATTTAAATTTTATCTTGTTAATTTATATCAATTTAATTACCCAAAACAATCAGTAAACTATCAATACGATCACAACTGTTATCACATCTCAACAATAGCCGACAGATGGTTATCGAACTCAAAGCGTGTGTCAACCACAGAGGCTGTAACACAAATAGTATACATACAAACATGTATGTCTGTCTGTATGTATGCGTGCGTGATTGTTGCGGTAACTGTAATTGTATGGTACATGGCGGTAATAGTAGGTTGGATACCCCTTTATGCCTTTGTCAAATTGTGTTTAATAGAATCCTATTAATCTTAAGATATCACAAGAAAAAAATGTTAAGTACGTTAAAATTTCACATTATTAAAACGTTGAGATATACCCGTATGATCCTCGTTTTACCTCTCGTAAGAATTGAATTTCGCAATTTAATACCAGTTCGAGCACTTATAATTTCTGATATATCGTCATGAACGAATCAGCACTCTTTCAAGTTTATGAATGGTACATGAAATATGATATGGAATATGAAACATAGAGGAAGTCCCGTTTTCTTTTACTTTTCAGTAAACAGAAGAAATGAGAAGTTAACAGTTGCTTTCATAATTGCTTTGTCGCGTCACCGAAAATATAGTGGTACCGGATCACCAGCACAAAAAAGTTACTAGCCGTTTGTGCATTTGACATGCAATTTTAAAAGATTCTTTATTATATTTATGTATTTGCATTTTACAGAAAGTTTTTGTGTTGTTTTTATTATTGAGCATTATTTTAAAAACTCAAAAGACTTGAAAGTGAAAAAACTACAAACACTCTTATGCATAAAATTCAAAATCACTCCTACGTATAAACATTACGTGCCGCTTACGTTTTCATAACTTTCCATCAAAAATATCATACGTATTCAAATGCAAACATTTGTAACATTCAAATATACCAAAATATACGCCGTATTTACGAAATTCCACAAGTTATTTCGTTGACAATTGTCAGTGGTTTGCATAAAAAGATCTCATTCCACGATCGGGCTCGTCATTTCTAAAAGATATCCAAATAGGGTATTTTGTGAGGTCTCGGCCTCGTGCCCGAACATCAAAAGATCTTTCTTATTACTGAATTAAAGTGAAATAGTTTGCTTCTGTAAATATGAGGGTTTATTTTGGCTTTTACGAATGTAAATATAATGGGATTTTCAGCCTTTTTTATATGCAAGACTTTTTTTTATAATTTAGTAAATTAAATTAGACTTAACTAGTAACCCTTGGCAGTAAGGTAAAAATTGCTATAAAGTATTCTCCTAGAACACACATTTTTTTGCTTTAGATTCAAGTTAAGCAGAAACCAAGTGTAGCCTGGTTAAGTTTAAATGTAGCTCAAACCCTATCTTATTTTATTCTATCAGACACTTCAGTATTTTCATAAAAAATACTTTCACAATACAGTGTAAAACTCATGTCATACATTGCGTACACGCGTGATACTGAGAGCTTAAAGTCTTAGCGTATCAGCATACATTGCGCGGGTACTTTGTATATTTTGGGCGCGTCATTACCTTCGCGTATCGACTTCGTTCATTAGTTGTGTGGTACAAGTTAGTTAATTATAATAATATTTTTCTAATAATTTCTGCGCAATGTAGGACTGAAGTTAAAAGTACTTAGTTTATGTGTTGCACCTCTTGAGTTATCTAGAATCTACCGCGAAATAATTTAAGGTAAAATGACACCATATGACATCATGGCCTCAATTTGAATAGAAGTAGTCCTTTACTATTAGGCACACAAATCAGATTAGATGCCTACTTGCCAAGTTATTACAAAGCTACAATTAGTATTTATTCTATTTAAAATCTCCCTCGTCAACTCAGTTTTTTGCTCCATGATTTCCACTTCATTTTTCCACCTCTCCAGAATAAATGTAATTTTGCGCCACACACCTAATATCTACATGTAAGTAGGCCGCGAACTTCACTCGGTATCTTATCAGCCGTTACACGTGACGTCACGATCTACATAATGTTACCATGTAGTATTATAATAAAACCAATATATTTATCTCGGTTAAACTCTTTTCTACGAAGTTCCAAGTAATTGTGTTAGAGTACGCTCACGCAACAAACTTTTAGTTTGGTACAGAGATTATAAAAGTTCTGTAGTTAGCACCTACAACATTTACATCATCAGGGGTTTAACCTAATAATTATGTATTAGTAAGATTGCCTTTTCGTCCTTCTAGAGCTTATTAGAAATCTTCCAGAATTTGTACAGTTTCTGTACGTATGTGAGTGGTGTAACGCGGCGTCCTGCGTGAGCGACGAACGCGACGCGACGCGACGCAACACGACGCGACGTAATGCGACGCGATGCTATACGCGACAGATGTCCTACGTGATTTTGGTCATTACTTCTCAAATCATGGAGAAGTTGTGTTACAATTTTGCTTGAAAGTTCATATTTAAAGTACAGACAGCAACAATCTTCCAACTTGTTTGTACTAATAAACGATTTCTTTAATATTTATGTATTTTTTGTCCCACAACAATCAACGCTTCTGAATAGTTCGCGGTGTCGCGTCTGGTCGCCCTCAAAACAAGTACGCGTTACGTCGCGTCTCGCCGCAGACTGTCACATAGGCCGCATGTAGGGAATTCCTTTGAGTTGATCGCGTTCGTCGCGTTCGCAGCGTCGCGTCGCGTCGCGTTCGTCGCTCACGCAGGACACCGCGTAAGATAGTAGGTTCGTTTTCTTAGTCAACATTACTAGTGAAATAGGGTTGGGTTCTGGCACTGCCTAACCCTTCTGATAAAACAGGCGTAAGATACAAGTATTTGTACAGGCAAATATTAATTTAGTTCCCGTGTACACACATGCAAATTCAATATCGTACACCGCAATATCATTGAAATTATTAATGTTGACTTTACCTTAATTTCTCAGAATGATGATCTAACGAAAGCCAGCGAAGGACTATCAGAACCTTACCATATTTTCCGAGTTACCTCCTAAAGGTTTAATAAGGGTCCAAAATTATAACTAATTATCCCAGATTAAGGTTGAAACTTCAGTCCCAGTGCAGCGGCCCAAACAAACAAAGTTAAGCTGACTTTCAAAGCATTATCATGGATTTTGCAGGTATTTGCAAAAATTTGCCGCCATAGCGGGAGCTACGTGACTTTGCATTGAGCGAAAATTTTTGCTGTGTGCATATTCTCAATGATTATTTTGTTGAACACCCTTTGGGGTAACGTTTTTAAATATTTAAGGGTAGAAAGGGATTGACTTGTTACTTTCGGAAGTTAGGGTTAAATGTTATATTTGTTTAGGTCCCCAAAATTAGGTGTGTTTAATTTTACATCACAATCGATTTCTTTATAACGACATGAAATTCTTGGGTCATGTATTCTAGTGTCTTTCTTTGTTTTATTATACCCTTTTGTTCTTCAAGATTGGTCTCCAACAAACAATATCGCAATATCTACTGCATTATCATATGAAGTGTGTTCCAGCCCTTAACATGACAATACCCATTCACTTTGTTGTCATTTGTGCATTAATGTCCAATTCCTAATGTAAGCTCTCTGGACGTTTCGTGTTGGTATTACCAACAGCCAACAGGTTCTTTTATTGTATTTTTACTTTTATGTACATTGTTATTGGCATTGAAAGTACATTGAATGGTCTGATTACAATTTCGTTTCACAATCAAGTTTTTTTACAATACGGCACATTATTGGTTTTGCTTTTTTGTTTTCAATTTATGTAAGATTACAACTAGAATTTTACTCAAATGTGTCTTTCATTACATCCTCATTAGGTTTCTCTATGTTGACATTTTTTTTCAAATTCTTCTTCAACCACGGAATGTGCATTATTTTCTTCATTTCGTCCGCTGACAACTATTTTATGATTACGAGCGTAAGATTTAAGCATTTCCACGAACCTTATAGTTTTGTTCTTAGAACGCTACTTATCGTAAACTGGTGAAGCAATTAATTTTAATGGTTCTCCCACAAGTGGCCTGGTTTCTACTGGCACTAATGCATTTAGTTTAGAAACTGTTCCTTGGTAACTGACATGCAGGTTAACAACGAACTTGGTTACTCAAACACCTGGGATGATTGGCTTGTGAGGCTGTGGTGCTGTCAATTAGGTGGTTGTGGCAATTAGAACAGTTCTGGGTTTTATAAATATCTATCATTTAAGCATTTAATGTAACTATTCTAACTAAAATGACTAACGCGCACAAATACCCATCACATAGATAAGACATGGCAGCTGTCTTTATTTCTATTAAGCTAACATTTGTATGAGTTCTTTTAAAAGATATTTTTTACGATGAAAAACAAGCCAAAAAATTGCTTGACATAATTTTCTAACGTAAGAAAAGATATAGGTAGCAAAATATCAGTGTATTGAATGGCTGGCACTGAACAGTTTATCGATCGTTCTATTTACCATTTACAACATCACATCAACCATCATCATTGTCTCCGCAACAGTGGCTTTTCCCAAAAAATATCGTCCCATAAGAAATTTCTTACCATCCAATAACCATAAACTCAATTTTTTCGCCCGTCTACCAAACACCCTGGGAAGACAGAGATAGCGAGATAAGTTCTAAAGGAGTAAGAGAGAAGGAAGAATAGAATTTTCGCTTGAGCCATGGAGAACAAAACGACTAGCGGAGATGTCATAACGCAAAATCTCCTAAGTAAGTAGTGCGCCAAAATTTGAGTGTTCGGGGGACGAGGAACGTTATTGGATACGTCCTTATACGCCTTCTTTGGAACACGCCCATTTTTTGTACCACCAAAAATTGTTGACGGATGCCTCAAAGAACCCGAACACTTCGCTACGTCACGTTCGTTCACTCGTAACTGATCGTTTTGATCATGCCCACCGTATGTATTTGACCTAGAAGAAGACACCTGACCTACCTGTATTATGGCATCTCCGCTCATCTTTTCTTACTCCGTGGTATTTTCGCTGAAGCTTTCAGCACTCGTTTCTAGATATTTATGGTGACCTTCGTAGCTGAGTTTAAATACTGGGACGTTTAGCACTTTTTGCTTACATTATGTTAGTAGTAACGAGCTTTATTTTTATTTGCGAGGGTTTTATTTAAGTTTGAATTGCAGATAAGTGCTCCTACTTAACGTAATGAGTGAAAATTATTTATTTTTTGACTGTTTGTGTTCCTTTTACTACAAATAAGACCTTTATCGATGTGCTGGGAAATACCTGTTTTGAGCAAAGATGGATGAATTGTTTTGGTAATCTAATGTTGAGTTGTACCTGATTCATATGCAGAAATTATTTTTGTAATCACATCTTTTAAGACGTAATACCATCTCAAGACTTAAGATACAAGACAAAACGAATCTCAGTTTCTTCAGCACTTTAATAAAATATTCTTAAAGCTACACTCTTTACAATACAGTATTAATTTTGGAGAGAAACTTTAAAATTCCGCTACAACTCGCGTCTGAAAGTGTCGACTCGTAATTCTGTAGACATCTTGAGCAGCCGACCAGACGTCGCAAGTACTCTTGCAGCTAAATACATATTATACAGCGTAGTTTTTATATAAATTGCGACGTAGTTTAGTTACTTTTGGGTATTCATGTCTTGAGTGTTTGGAAGGATTTTTGGTGGACATTGGGTCGTTTTATGTTATATCTCTCCTATATTTTTCTGAGACTCCTTATTGTGTCATTCGTCATTTCAGCAAAAAGACATCTGCGTCTGGACAAAGGCATTCACCAACATTTGTAACTTTTCGTGGTTTTAAGCAACCCACATGCATTGTAGTACAGTGACATTACATTTTTATATAGCTCAACAGAGTATTATGCTTGAGAGGAATTTGATTACTTTGAAACATTTAAAAACATAACTTTTTGTTTGAATCGTAGACCAATATAATTTTCCGTTTAGACATTCCGCAGTAAACATGATGTGCTAAAGCTATCTCTGACTAAATCATCGACATTAAAATAATAACATCACAGACAACCACACTACAATTACTACCTCCGATTCACGCGCACCCCATAACTTCGACCAGACAGTAATTTGACAGGCGATGTCGGGTGCAAAACAATAGGTTTTCAGCATACGTCATAAGCAGAAACATGATGGGCTTGTATCATAATATTTGGTTGTCCATGTATGTGGTAGTGAGAGTGCTATTGACGGCTCGTAGTCAATTGGACAGGAATTGGATATTGGGAGTTAGAATAATAGTTGAGTGGTGATAAATTAATTGGCGATGTCAAAATTATGATTGGAATTGTTAGGATACAAAGATAATCATGGTTCAATAATGGAAAACGTTATCCTTGCATGAGGAAAAATTGTGGAAATAATAGAAGGAACATGAAAAAAATAGTGCAGCTAAAAATCTTAACTCCAATTTGCTAATATGTTTAGCTATACCGTAAAAAATACAAAGTAGCATCAACACTCAAAGCTAGGTGACATTCCTAAAACAATGGGCAAGCAATGAACCCTAGAGGCTGAACTGCCGAAAGCCGAATGCCGAGCGCCGAATTTACGAGCACGCTCATCGTTTGGCCCTTCCCTAATTTGATGATTCGCAATTTTTACTGTCTTGGTCTCCGGTGTTCATATGTAACATAGTGTAGCCTACTTCACACATATTTTATTTATTTACATAATATTTATATACATCTTAAACCTAAAATTTCAAACTACACAATCAAAAACACACAATTTATATAATATATACATATATACAATTATCTATTTACATATAAACAACATCACTACACTCACATGCATACTACCTTAACAGTTGGTCGGGTAAATTTATCGATAGTCGATGGTCGGCATTTTATCGACATAGCCCTCCGCACTAACACCTATGCAATCGCGGTGTGCAAGCGCACTCACACGTACGCCAGTCAGGACCACGCCTCGACGCGGAGCGCATGCTTGTCGCTTTAATATTTCTAACGCTTGCAATCACATGTATGCTTTCCCTATTGTGCCTTCTGTTTAAACTGTATGCAAATTATATGCTGTGAAATAGTGAGTGGATATTTATTCGAGCAACCAACCAACTCGTGCACACATCCAACAACCATACTGGTGACCCCGTGAAGAGCTATGGAAGGGAATGCAGCAAAGGAGCCACGAGGCGCGGCAACGTCACCGCTGCCCGGCACTAGTGATGGGGTGATGTCGATCGACCCGAGAAACGTGTTCAAAGTCGGCGTACGAGTGCCTCCGTTTTGGGCTGAAGAGCCGGAAATTTGGTTCGCACAGATCGAGGGACAATTTAGCATAGCAGGTATTACTAGTGACGTTACCAAATTTAATTATGTCATCGGTCATCTCGAGAATCAGTACACCCGAGACATAAAGGACATTATTATTAACCCGCCTGCTGCTAATAAATACGAGAAGCTGAAGACCGAGCTGATCAAGCGACTCACCGCGTCCAATGAGAAGAAGATCAAACAGTTGTTGATGCATGAGGAGCTTGGTGATCGCAAGCCCTCTCAGTTCCTTCGCCACCTAAAAAGCCTGGCAGGTCTTAATGTCCCCGACGATTTCTTGCGGACGATATGGGTTAGCCGCCTACCACATGGCATCCAGACGGTGCTCGCAGGTCAGCCAGTAACAGCTGCTCTCGAAGACTTAGCTGACTTAGCCGATCGAGTGAACGACCTGTCTTCATCATCTCCGAAGGTCGCCGCTGTAAGCGATGGTGTCCCTAGCTCCGTCCTGAGTGAACTAACTAGGGAGATTGCTGAGCTTCGTCGACAGTTCCAGCAATTGTCTGCTCGAAACAGCCGTTCGCGCTCCGGTTCTACCAGAAACACTCGCAGAAGTTCGAGGCAGCGCTCTCTATCGAACTACAGAAAATTCCCAATCTGCTGGTACCACAACAAGTTCGGAGATAAAGCCAGCAAGTGTACCCCGCCCTGTGACTACCGGTCGGGAAACTCCAAAGGCGGTCGGTAATGGCGACTGACGATTGCCCTTTGTCTGCTAGTGGTCGCCTGTTTGTCACTGACCGATCTTCGAAGACGCAGTTCCTGGTCGACACAGGGAGCGACCTCTGCGTGTTCCCACGGTCAGCGCTTCATGATCGTCGTGCGCGTACGGACTACAGTTTGTGTGCTGCTAACGGGTCTAGCATAGCTACCTACGGCTGTATCAATTTAGATTTAGATTTTGGTTTACGTAGATCTTTCCAATGGCGTTTCATCGTAGCCGATGTAACAAAACCTATAATAGGCGTAGATTTTTTGAATTTTTATAGCCTTATAGTCGACTGTCGTAATAAACGCCTAATTGATAATGTCACTTCTATGTCTACGATTGCTGCTGTAGCTAATTGTAAAAATATTTTTTCTGTGAAGGTCGTGACTGGTGAGACTCGGTATCACGAAATTCTCAACGACTTCCCTGAAATTACTCGACCAGCTGGTAAGCCACACACCACACCACACCAAACTGTACACCACATACGCACGACACCAGGCCCTCCAGTTTGCTCCCCACCTCGCCGTCTAGCACCGGATAAGCTGAAGATTGCCCAAAAGGAATTTCAGTCTATGCTGGCCCTTGGTACAGCTAGACCTTCTGAGAGCCCGTGGTCTTCACCTCTTCACCTGGCGCCGAAGAAGAACAACGGCTGGCGTCCTTGTGGAGACTACCGTAAGTTGAATGCCCGTACCGTGCCTGATAGGTATCCGATTAAGCATATACACGACTTTACCCATAGTATAGCTGGGTGTAAAGTATTTAGTACGCTCGATTTAGAGAAAGCATATAATCAGATACCTGTCAGTCCCGAGGACATTCCTAAGACCGCCATCACAACACCATTCGGTTTATTTGAATTTCCTTTTATGACATTCGGTCTTAGGAATGCAGGCCAAACTTTTCAGCGGTTCGTAGACGAGATGACGAGAGGACTAGACTTCGTATACTGCTATCTCGACGATTTTCTCGTGTTCTCTAGAAGCCCGGAGGAGCATGAGGATCATCTGCGTCAGATCTTCAACAGGCTGAAGGAATACGGCATGTTGGTGAACACCGCAAAGTGCGTTTTCGGTATGGAGGAGGTAACGTTCCTAGGCTATCGCATTTCTGAGAGCGGTTCTAGGCCACTTGACGCCAAGGTTCAGGCGGTCAAGGATTTTCCCCCTCCAACCAATGTTCGCCAGCTAAGGGGTTTCCTGGGGATGATAAATTTTTACAGGAGATTTCTTCCCCACGCAGCCGAAATTCAAGCCCCACTTCACGCGTTGTTAGCAGGTCCCGTCAAAGGTTCTAAGCCAATCACTTTGACAGTAGAAGAACTGGCTGCTTTCGAGGCTTGCAAGGAGAGTCTGGCCAATGCTGCTCTACTGTCCCATCCGGACTGCTCAGCGCAACTTGCAGTTGTGACAGACGCCTCCGATAAGGCCATCGGAGCAGTCTTACAGCAATTCAAGGAGGATGCGTGGCAGCCCTTGGCTTTCTTTTCAAGAAAATTGAGCCCTTCACAGGTGAAATACTCACCATATGACAGGGAGCTTCTAGCAATATATGAAGCCATTAAATATTTCAGGCACATGCTAGAAGCTCGCCATTTTATTGTCTATACTGACCATAAGCCGATCAGTTTTGCCTTCGCCGAGAGGAAGAATAGCTGTTCGCCCAGGCAGTATAGGCACTTGGACTTCATTTCGCAATTCACGACCGATATCCGCCACATTTCTGGAAAGGACAATGTGGTTGCCGATACCTTGTCGCGAATTGAAGAGCTAGCAGAGCCCGTAGACCTCGAGAAACTAGCTCAAGCTCAGACTTCTGACTCAGAACTCTGCAAGCTTTTGAGTGAAGGTTCTTCTCTGCGGCTCAAACAGTTGAATGTCCCCGGAAGTCGAATTCCCCTGTACTGCGACGTAAGTACTCCAGCTTCCAGGCCATATGTCCCAGAATTGTTCCGCAAGCCAGTTTTCGACAGCTTGCATTCCCTAAGCCACCCGGGGGCCGCCGCGTCAGCCAAGTTAATAGCCGAGCGGTTCGTATGGCCAGGCGTCAGAAAGGACTGCAGGAACTGGGCGCGTGCTTGCGTACCGTGTCAGAGGGCTAAAGTTAATCGCCACGTGACTTCCCCTCTCGGCACATATAACCTACCGCGCGCTCGGTTCAAGCAGATTCATATCGACCTGGTGGGTCCCCTCCCACTTTCTGAAGGTTATCGGTACTGTTTAACAGCCGTGGATAGATTTACACGGTGGCCCGAAGCAGTACCGATACAAGATATCACGGCAGAAACCGTAGCCAAGGCGTTGCTGTCCACTTGGATATCTCGATTTGGTTGCCCGACAGACATTGTAACCGACCGTGGTCGCCAATTCGAATCGGCCTTGTTCCAATGTCTGTCGAAGATAGCCGGTTTCGAGCATAAGCGGACAACAGCCTACCATCCGGCTTGCAACGGCTTGGTCGAACGCTTCCACCGTCAGCTAAAGGCCGCGATTGTCTGCCATGCTAACGATAGGTGGACGGAATCATTGCCATGGGTTTTATTAGGGGTAAGATCAGCCTTCAAGGAAGATCTCCAAGCCTCATCAGCGGAACTGGTGTACGGGGAGCCGCTAAGATTACCCGGCGAATTTTTTGAGTCTACTGTCAACGGTACAGCAGACACAGCCGAATTTACGGCAAGGCTCAGAAACTTCGCCGAGAAATTGCGACCTGCACCAGCTTCACGACACTGCAAGCCAAAAATATTCATATACAAGGAGTTAGAAACCTGCAATCACGTTTTCCTTCGTGAAGACGCATTGCGTGGTGCTCTCCAGCCTGCCTATTCTGGGCCATACAAAGTCGTTGCTCGAGGAGACAAGATTTTTAAATTGTTAGTGAAAAATAAGGAAGTTACAGTGTCCATTGACCGACTGAAGCCCGCATTCATTTTATCCCACCAGGTGGAGAAACCCCCATTGGACGCACCGCCAAGTTATACAACACGTTCTGGGAGGCGAGTTAAATTTACCGACTATTATCGCCCTTGACGGTCTCTGGAGGGGGGTGGTGTAGCCTACTTCACACATATTTAATTTATTTACATAATATTTATATACATCTTAAACCTAAAATTTCAAACTACACAATCAAAAACACACAATTTATATAATATATACATATATACAATTATCTATTTACATATAAACAACATCACTACACTCACATGCATACTACCTTAACAGTTGGTCGGGTAAATTTATCGATAGTCGATGGTCGGCATTTTATCGACATAGCCCTCCGCACTAACACCTATGCAATCGCGGTGTGCAAGCGCACTCACACGTACGCCAGTCAGGACCACGCCTCGACGCGGAGCGCATGCTTGTCGCTTTAATATTTCTAACGCTTGCAATCACATGTATGCTTTCCCTATTGTGCCTTCTGTTTAAACTGTATGCAAATTATATGCTGTGAAATAGTGAGTGGATATTTATTCGAGCAACCAACCAACTCGTGCACACATCCAACAACTATAATAGGATTTGTACTCAGAAATAGACAATGGTATATTAAAGATAAAAGTAACTCTTTATTGACATTTTGGGAATTTTAGACAAATGTTGGCATAAAATCATAACTTTTTATGCATGACTACCATAAGGTTGTCAGAGTATTCAGCTACTGAACTTTTTTGTAAGCGTAATGTGAGCTATATTTAAAATCTTCTACTTGCTGTATTTACCAAAAAATGTTAGTAATAATTAAATGGATTGATCGTTTATCACATTTAAAGAGTGGTATATGTGAGTAGTCTTCTACACATAGACAATTAGGTAACGTAAACGTACTTGAATTTCAGTACATCTGAGACACAACAATGTATAATGCAGTACGTCATATTTGCTATTTGAGACCCAACTCAAAAGGACTACGCCATCATTGCACATCAATATCCTTAAAAAACGCAATTCAAATAAAAATCCACAGAACGTCAAATCAAAGAAAAGTGCAACAATTTCACACCTGAATAAAATCACTATCTACCCTCGAACAAATTCGTTTTCAAATCCGCGAATACCCGCAAAGTCGCCAGCAAATTGGCAAAACATATCGTCGGCTTTGCCAGACGGACTGGCGGTTTGACGGTCTAGCGGTCTGACGGTCTGACTGAAGAAATCGATTGAAGTATTGGTGCCATACAATCTGGTTGAGCTCTTGAAGACTGCCTGCAGCAACAGTTCTGAAAGGGTGATTCTCAATAGTTTGGGAGCGGCTTTGAAGTTCAGTGTTGATAGTGAAGATACACGTATATATGAAAGTTTCTTATTTACTTTTTTTGCACATATCCTTATTCCTTTTCCTTTTCCTACTTTTATGATTCATCTTACTAAATTCATGGGTTTTAAAAATAATAATTAATGTAATGTAATTAATATTAATGTTATATAATTTAAAAATCAATTAAAAACATTTGGAGTAGAACGACGTTGTTGAAATTTTTGTAATATCGTAAACTGAACTTCACGATTGTTTTTTCTTGCTTTTGTGAACGAAGTGTGCCCGAAAAGAACTCGCTACAAATCACTAAACCGCTTGTAAATCCCCGCTCGCTTCGTGGCCACAACACTAAAGCTGAAGCGGTCGCGGCTTCAGATAAAGGCTTTCAGTGTTTTACAGAGTGCGAGCAATGTGAGCGCTGGGAGCGGAGAGAGCGGTTAGAGCAGACGGCTAGTACAAATGGAGCGATAAATTCTTTATTTATTTTGTGGTTTTGTTTTAATTTTGTGATCACTTATGTTTAATACGGGAACTAGGTGTCTAGTTTAAGTATCTAAGTAGTCTGTCGTCTTGTTGTTTTATTCCAATGATTGAGTTGTTGAGTTTATTGCTTTTCTTCTGTCTTTGTATACAAAATCCATAGATATAATATTACTAAACAAGATTGCGCACGCTCAAAATATATATTTACGAAAATGAACTCTATTCTAACGCAATAAGGTACTAAATTGGTTGCATAATACACAGAGGCAAATCCGAGCCGAGAGGGATAGTTCGAACGGAGGCTGTTTGTCTCTTTCTAACACCTTGCCAGCATAAAAAAATGTTGTGATCAAAAGTTTTGTCTTCCCAAAAACAATTGAATCACATATATTTTTATCTTATTTTAACAATTGTAAGTCAACAAATTAATAACAATCGCATTAATTTATTCGTATTTATTATTAAAACATAAACAACATAAATTTTTATTTTGCTTTTTTTTTATTTTCTAGCGGTAACCCTGAACATTCTTGGCGCGTAATCAGCATTTAAAATTTTGTTTACATTTTTTTGTATTAAATCAATTTAAACTATTAAAATGGTGAAAAAGTGTTGCGTTTCTACTTGCAAAAGTGAATCCTATGGTGGTTGCAATATATCGTTCCACAGGTTAGCTAATAATAACATTTTCGTAAACCCAACAACTAGGGTGCCCATGAATTCTTGTAACGAGTCAAAATATGGGTGATGGATTTAAAACTGGTGTACTATTGTTATAGCTTCCCAAAAAATGAAGAAAGGCGACATAAATGGCTCAGCAGTCTATATATGAAGTAGAAATACAAAAAAAAACAGTCTTCACTTCGAATCTTCCTGCTTTTATACTGCTAATTTCCGCTAATTATTAAAAGCCTTTATTAGTATCTTAAGGTCACAAACTGCGTAAGTTAAAACTTCAATACTAATCTGTGTTTAATAATCTTAGCAAATTCGGATTTGTCTCACATAGCTTAATCTCATAGTCACCCTATTAGAAAGGGACAGACAGCCTCCGTACTAACTGTTTCACTCGGCTCGTTTTTTGGGTTTATATGCGCAGTCCTGTTTACTAATATTATGTCTATGACAAAATCACCCGATTCTGGGTTACATGTAGGTTGTGAGTTGGTTTCCAGTCTAATTGGATACACCTAATTAACAAACATGTTTTGTTGCTGCTATTGTCATGCCTTTCTGAATCACTACCTAATCCATATCTATTAAAGATGCACATCTATTTCAAAGCTGATAAAACCCCCATTATCAGTCAATGACAACATAATAGCCAATTCCCATGTTCACTGAATAATAGAGAGATAAATTAATTAGTGCCACTATCAACTAGCACAATACTGTGGGTTTGATTGGTCATTTATATTAAACAGATCAGCTCAATAGCGTAACGATTAAAATATTAATGGGTTATATAAATTAATTTCCCATTTGTAATAACGACTCAGCATTTAAATAGGAAATTATATTTACAAAATTTGATATACGTAGAATATTTTAAGCGACTTCTCGTAATCTTGAATGATTTTAGAGCGGTTTTAAGAATAGATTTTCTAAGAATGATAAATCACAAATTGTATGGCAATGGAAATAAAACGGTATTTATCATCAAAATAACAACAAAACATATAAAAATAACAAAACAAAATATTTGAAAGAATACGATCACAAACACAACATGAAAACATTTCAGCCGGAGATTAAATGTAAGGAGAAACCACGATTCGTGAATACTGCTGTATCTTGATAAAATTGTTCAATGAACAATAGCTTAGATTAGTATGGAGGGAGATATTTTGACTAAGAAGTATGGGTGATTCAAATAATATATAACTGAATAAGTGGAATAATAAAACGAGGGTTTCTGAGAGACTAAACTCATGCATAACATGAACTGAAATTTAAATAAAATGTTCTTCTGGTTTCAATTGTACAAGTATTGAAATTATTATTGTAACTTTTCAAATCACATCATCCGGGTTTTTTTTTATTTATCAGGATAATTGTAACTATACAAATCACTTTGTCAAAGTTTTTAATATATAAGGATTTTACGAATATTCTATATATCGAATAAAATGTCATTTACATTCTGAAACCTAACACAAGATCTTTTTCACTGACTGTACTGTGCCTTTCACATAGATGCTAGCAATATGTCGAATCATTACTGCGTGTACCTACAAGTACTTATGTGCTAGCAACACCTACAATATGCTCGCAGATAAATATTGACTGTCACATTACTGACACATGGCCAGTAAGTTTGGCGAACTACCTGGGTATGAAATCATTACATATGTGTAGTGTCTAATTTAATTGGTAAAGTTAAAATCGAAGGTCGTGTCCGATTTTATGCATATCGTCTTTTGTTTTATTATATTTGTATTCAACTGTGTATTTTATTGTGGTTTCTTACGACACGATTCTCTTGGATACAGTCGGTTAGGTAATTTTATTTATTTAATTACCAACTGTTCTGACCTATCTATCTTTTGTTGTTAACTTATAAATTCGTCGTATCTTTATAATACGTCGAATCATAAATAATCCTTTTGACATTGTTTTTCCATAACACAGTCATATCAAAAAATCATTCAACTTCGTAACAAACTTAATTCAGTCCGTCAAACAACAACCCCGTAAGTCCAACCAGACGTGCGAACAGTAGGCTCGTCTCCGCAAACATTAGTCAGACAGCGCAACGTGTGCCCAACACTACTCGACCGCAGACCGTTGTAATTGTTGTAGGTACAACACTAGCTGTTCAATTAATAGCTGAGCTTTGAATCAATATGTCTGGGGAACAGGTGACGACCTTTGAACTTGTAAATGTAGCTATAGGACTTTTTCTTCTGTGTCTGAGAAACCTTTGGGCATAGAAATAGTATGAAAGTCCTATATGTACCTCTTCATTTTATAACACCTATATATCACTCATGATCGCAGTAAATATTTGAAGTTTGTAGTTAAGGTGAGTACAGACTATGTAACATGTTATATCGGGTGTGTCGTTCATAATCACATTAAATGAAATACGTTAATATACTGGTTAATATACTGGTTAATATATGTCCATTAACACAAAGAAAAAAGAAAAATACGTAAAAATAAAAAAATGAATTTTTCAAACAAAGTAAATAGAATAAAAATGTGCGAAAATTAGAACACCATATAAAAGTCAGTCATTACAAACAACTGTAATTCTCCCTTGAAAACTGACAGCTGTCAACTGATCAAAACATTCGATACTCCTAACTTTATCTCTGCTTTACACATGATGTTGTAAATTATAAAAACGAAAAATGACTCCTGTGGCTAAACCACTGAATGGAATAGGTTATTTTTTTTACAATTCGCCATAGAATATCATAAAGTATATGCGATAGAATTTAATGTGATTGTGAACGACACACCCGATATAACCTGTGTTTTATAACATGTCCACATTATGTAACCTTGTTATTCAACATTGCAACATAAAACAATACTGTACACATTAGAATAACATTGCAATATAACAATGTTATATAACCATTGTCGTTTATCGTTCTTCAGTGCTATCCACAATATCGACAATAAATAGTTATAAAACATGTTATTATAACACGTTTTATAGCATTCAGTGTCCACATTATCTGAAACATGTTATATAGCAATGTCGTATAACATGTTATGTTACATAGTCTGTACCCACCTTTAGAATCAAGATGTATAGTTGTGAAGCTACGTTCCTAACGTTCGTAAAAAATTCACTCACACACGCATGTGCATCGATGAACATTAAAATTTATCGGTGCTATGGATGCTGTCAGTACTGAGTGTCTTGCATGCGTGTGTGAGTGTCTTTGTTGGAACAAACACAACTGTACATCTTTATTCCAACTTCAAATAGGTATTTATTGCGATCATGAGTGATACGTAGGTTTTATAAAAGGTACATATGCTCTAGGCGTAGGTTTACGGTCTTTCTGAAACTCAATTGTAAGTATACTTTTGGGAGTAATAAATTGGAAAAAAGACGACACTACTATGAAACAAAATGGCTATTAAGACTGCGAATAGAGTTACAAACTTAAAAGTAACTGTTATTGAGCAAAATTGGCAACTAGACTTCTGTAAATGGTTGTTTAAGTCAATTATTTTTATTCGTTTTCTGGTAGTTTTGCTACATTTTATGAGCTTGTTCCGGGAAGTAATGGTGGGTAGTTACATACATACATACACATGCATGTAACATAACGTCTTCTTTTATGTGTACATGATTGTAGCGTACAGATTCAGAGTGACAATTTGGTGTAGAGATGAGCAATATAAAAGTATTAAAGTTAACACATTTAAATAATGACTTAATTGTATATTTCTTTCAAAAGAAATTAAATTAAAAATATTAGACTTCACACTTCTACATCTACTTCCGCGTCAACGTGGTATGAAAACCAAATTGGAATCCAAACCAACCCTTACTTTAGAAAGCGAACACATTACCCCCCAAAATCCCAACACACAAATCGTATCTTATCAATCCTCATTTCTCCAAAACTCGAACCTTTCACCTTCGGAATCCTGGAAAATCTAATAAAACCAAAAGATACGGGAGATAGGTCCAAAATTACGAGGTCACTCGCGTCCGAGATCCGTAAATCTGTCGCCGGGTCCGTTTAGGGTCCTATCGGACGATAAGAAGTCCGGGCCGCAGATGTAAACCTGCCTTTTGTTCGTGTTTATACGTTTATGGACGTAAATGTGATTATGGGTTGGGATGATAAAAAAGAGAAATATATGTAAGTAGCAATAAATATGAATGGAACTGTTGATAATGAAATAAAACCCTAGTCAGAATACACAAAAAATATAAAGCGAGAATTAGGTATAGAATGTGGACAAGACATTGCCTCAAAGGTTCTCGCGTCTCTAGGTTTAAGTAAAAGATTTTCTAATAAATGAACCTTATTCCAACAGCAATCATGCTTCCTTAGATATCACGCAATTCATACTAGGCATCGCTTCATTTTAGGCCTCACAAATACCTACAGACAGAAACCTACAGCCCAATTGCTCTTTTTAATCAAGTCCTACCAAAGACAAATCCTCGCAACAATAGAAGCGAACACTAAAGTCCGAAATCCCAATAAAACCGTGTAACAAATTGCTACACTACTTCTCAAGTTTTTATTTGCTGCAAATAAAACCCTTTCCTACACGTTACGTTTGGATATCTTCCAAGATTGTAATGAAAAGCTAAGATCAAGTTCAGGGCCAAGTTTTGGGCCAAGCGTTAATATTCTATCCAAGTTCAGTGAAAACGCCAAAACAGAGGTGTTTTATGACCGCAACGTAAAAGGAATTTTCAACAATGATAACTTGCGAATTCAGGAATCGTGGCTTTCTCATTTTAAGAAGGAGAAGAGATAGGATCCTTGTAAAAGTCATATAACTAAAAGGCTGATCATTTACATAGCCGTTTTCTTATAGAAATAGTTAAAATGGCGAAGATTATCACCTATACTCTAACGGTACAAATAAAAAAAATGCTTTTACTGACTACCAAAACTATGTTTTTGTAATTTTTACCGTTCTGTGACTTCTCAAACCAGTAGTAAGTAAAATCTAACATGCGTTACTAGCCTACATAAATCAAAAGTTACCATGATCGAAACCAAACACTAACTGGTTCTCACTTAAGATAGACTGGCCCAAAGCAGATTACCAATTCTCCCCCGGGACGATTCCGCACCATAGCACCGTTTAAAAGGTATCCAATACAACGAGTATAAAAAATATTAGAAGATGAAGTCGATTTCGTTCAAAATATTGGTTCAATAACTTGACTTTTATATACTCTACTCTACCTCTAGATAATGATATGTATTTGAATTAGTAATCTAATTAGGTTACCTTCATTAATTTATCTATCACTTAAGCTTAAGTGCTCCGGAATATACATAATGTGTCTTCAAAATCATTAAGCAGAGCTAATTAAAATTAAAATAATCTGTGCTATTACAAAAAGTGATAACTTAAATTCTGCTTCTTGCAAGGTGCACAGCAATCACACACAACAAAGAAAAACCCCACAAATATCTTTCAACTGAATTATGTTTTATACAGTCAAGACAAAAATATTTAAAAATAAACGAAACCAGAAACAAATTCTTTCGTCTGGCACTACTAGCTACTAGTCTGGAACCAGACGTCGCAATTTCCTTTCACAGAACGTTCAGCTGCCGGAATTGCTTCCTTATCTCAAATCAATTTCTGAATTATACCATGTCCTTTTCATGCCTTATATTTTCTAATACAAGTATCAAGATTTCTCCTACATCGAAACTTCAGCTTTTAACGACGAACTGCGAATTCTATAAGCTATCTATTCTTTGATTTGGGATTAGAACTTCTTTATTGTACACCAAAAGGACAATTATGGATGGACGTAAGAAACAAATTGATACTAGTATTAGCTCCATTTAAACGATGACAAATATCAATCTGTAATTCCAAAACCGTGAATAGATAGGTTATAAAATTCGCAGTAGCATGAGTATCAATTATGTTGCTTCATAAACCAGTGATTATAATAATTATTAATTCCAAATTGAATACCAATATCTATTCAGAGAGGGAGTCGCATCAAAATAGTAATTAAACTATGTGTATGTTAATATTATAACTTCGTAATTAGATTCAGAACTGGGATTGAATAGAGCTAGGTTTTATGACAGCGATGAAATTTCTGGGACTCTATGGTACTCAGAGGAGTAATAATACCTGATATTATGTTATAAGGTACTTCATCCTTATTATATATACCATATTATACGAAATGAAAAACAACCAACATAAACCTAAAACCTTCCATACCATCATCATTCGAATTAAATATTCAAAGAAAATAACGAACCGTAGAAATTTTGCCCTCCCCTACTTTCCCAGCGAATTGTTTTACTATGTATACCGGTCGGCAATAAAAAAGTATACGCAATAAGTGCTCCAGCTTTGTCGTTTATAGCGCAACTTTTTATTGGCGTCGTTTAAGACGTAATATAAAGTTGGTTAGATCGTAAATCAGGATTTTCTACCAACTGATGGATAGAAAGTAATGGGACCTAGGGGTTGCCTTGGGGAAACTCATAATTGTTACTTGCATAATTCTATTTCATTGTTATACTTATGCTATACTTGTACTTAACTGTTTAGATTTTTAGAATACGCCACATACACAAAATAAATTAAAAAGTATAATCCTAACAAAAACTGTGTCAATATTAGCAAACTTTATATTTCATCTCTATCAAACGCTTCACCAAGATCTAAAAGAGCCAATTTAAAACAGAGGCATATCTCAAAATCAAATCTCACCCAAACGAGAACGCATCTCTTGCATTTTTATTGCGTCCACGACCACCAAACACATCACTGCACTCTGCATGCATGGAATGTTCTGATGTGGTCCCACTGCACCCATTGTTTACGTCACATCTCTCCAACAAAACAAAAAAAGTAATTCGATGTCTGCCTCCTACAAAAACACTCTTACATTCATAGCAGGCAGGACCAACCAGCCATCTGTTTGGCCGACCATCACGTATATCGCACGTGCTTCCCCCTACTCCTTCAGGAAATGAATTAATTCGACCACCGAACTGATTTACACGGACCTGAGATTCAAGGTTTGCCTTTTATTTGATTTTCCTTGTGAAGTGGCTTTTTTATTGTTTTGTTAGGCGTTTTTAAGTGAGTGTTCTATTGGGTTTATTTTTGTGAAATGTCGGGAAAGGTTTGACAAATTGTGTTGTATTACTTGCGGTACGATGCCTGCGTGTATTCACTTACTGACGTTTTAATGGAATAGCACATCATTTCGTTACTCCAAACTTATATTAAGTCTTAACTTTATTTTAAACCTCTTTTTTCAAATCGAATACATTTTCTATCCGTTTCCTGACTACAACAGTATCATTATCGTCTACACCAATAACTATAGCATCCTATACTACAGATTTAACACCTAACCCACTTGGCACTTGTAACTAGCTCGGGATAGCAAAAAGCGGATTGCCACTTAGAGTGCTAATTAACTCGTGCAGTTCAAAGTGCCGTCAAGCGTCGAGTGCGTCTGGCCTTCACCCTCACGGGATTTGTTACCTTCAAGTAAAACTAGCGATAGTAAAACTGGCTGGTTATCATATGTGAATTTGTAATGCAGTTCTGTGGTCACAAGGGGTTTGAGAGTTGCATAGAAAGTTTGTGGAAGTTGGTGGTTATAATTACAATAATCTTGTTCAGGATTACCTGTGTTCCAGGATTATTTTATAGATAATGTCATGCTGCTTTTTTGTTGAAGTTTTAACAAATCTTCTTCGTCTGATGTTATTTCTATTTTTATGTACAAAATATTGTGAGTGATTTCATATATGACCTTCATTTATTTACTTCATAGATAAATGAAACCATGCATTTTGTCTAACTGAATAAATTTTATCAATGCCTTGATACCAATGCCTTGCCTTGCCAGTCCGTCCAAATCTACAACAAGCTCATCCATAACAACAAAGACTCGAACACTTCACTTCACTGCCGTCAAAAATAAATATATTCCATCAGCTCCACACAAACCCTGTGCAGCAGACTCGGAGCTCGTCGCGTCGGTTTCAATTACAAACTCCATGCAGTAGTTATTTCGTAATTATCATGGAGAGAGCTCTGTGTAAAGCTTAATTTCAGTCGGCTCCAACAGCCGTGTGTTCGCTGGTTGCTCTATTGTTAAATGTAATTAAACTCTATTTAAAACTAGTCATATTGCCCTGTCTATATTTTGGTTAAGTATGTTCAGTTTAGTTTTTGTGTGTAGACGAGAAATATGTGAAGGAAAATGTGCAATTTTTTTTATTGATTAGCGTCTTGTACACGCTCAAGCTTTCCATCATTCTCAGTTTATCCCTCCCCTATACTATATCCCCTATAGTATATCCCCTATAGCTCCCCTATAGTCTTTCAATATACGATCTAATTCATAGACAACAGGATATATATTTTATTAATTTACCTCACACTATATATTATATACACCAAGGAACTACATACATTGTGCACACCGAAAGATCACCCATTAATCCCAGAATATGTACAAATACCACATCCTCACAAAAGCTTTTCACCCATTCATTATAAAATCCACCGGTAATTAATATAGGCAAACAACATTACACAACGTGACTAATTAATGTAGTAACACTCCGATTCAACCCAAATTCCACCAAAATCGGCTCAAATGAAGCTCCGCCATCATTCAGACATAATACTAATGCTACTTATTTATTGACGGTAATCCATTATACCACAACCACGCTACAAGATCTCCCAAACACACTATCCTATTCCCAGTTACAGCTCCTGCAATACTGGATAGATAAAATTTGATAACCATTGTAAAAAGATACTGTGAAACCTTAGATTTGCATGAGACGGAAGGTCTTGATTAAACGGCTGCCACTTGAGCTTCAAATAAGGATCGTTCAAGTGGTCATGTCTTCAATATAGCTAGTATAAATTGGTCTCCTCTGCCTCCCTTAGGAAGTTAATTTAGCAAAGGGTTGATGGAGACTGTTTGGCGGAGATGGGTCTTGTTATAATGGTTGGTGAGAAGAGCTCTCAAGTTGGGTGTGCTATGACCGCAACTTTGCTCGGCGTCTTAGCGTTCTCTTCTCGTGTAACAATATTGGGTTATGTATCCCGTGTGTGATACATCCTTACATGAGATACGATCTTATGTTTATATTTACCATAGATTTTATCGTTCGCTATCAATCTGACTATAACGTGTTGGCTTTGGTCCAATTTTCATAAAAGCTTCTTTACTAAAGACATATTGTTACTTCCGCACAATAAACAGATTTGGCTCCAATATACTATTTCTGAATAAGGTCAAATTAGTAATCATTCTGCGTCTTCAAAAAATATTGTTCTTTAATGAAACATCTTCATCAAAACTAACTACCTAGTTATACTAACATTTTAGTTATTTTAATGTGGATTATCATCAGTTAAATCATTTTGGAGAGACACCCAACTCTCTTTCTTTAACTTGTCTCAATGCACTCATCTTTAAGAGCCCATGTTCTTTACAACTCACCTTATACTCCATTCCCGTCTCTAATTAACCAAACCTTACACACAAGAACTTTTACACGATCCAGGAAATAGTCCTAAAGTCCTCTCTTCTAATGCTTTACTTGCTCACCCATCACTATATACAACGGTACGTTTCTCCCAAAAACACTCGATTCAAAGTACTCCGCCCTTTCCGTGTTTATGGGCCCCTGAATTACGTACATTTAATGTTCTGGATGATCTGGTAGGGGCATTAAGGCGTCTTGGACTTAAGAGGGAATGCTTAAGAACCTGTGGTCATTAAATTGGCGGTTCATTGCGATTGGTGGTACGTTTTGAGTAGTGGAAGTGACGTTTGGCTGTTTGAAGTCCTTTGTTGAGGGCTTTAAAAGTGGTTTTCTTTTAAGTATGTTGCTACATGGCAAATATTCAAATAAAAAGTTCCCTCTTTTTATTTTCACTGAATATTTTGCTTTATTTTACAATACTGATGAATTCTAATCTATCACGTCCTACATGTTTTCAAATTAACGAAGCTTATAAAAAACTTTTTACTATTTTTTATGTGAAGCTCTATTTTTGTCATCAAGCGATAGAAATAACTAGATTCATAAAATTGCGTGACAAATTCAATACTTTTTCGACATACAAATAAACACAACAAAAAATATCCACCCATTTCAACCGTTTCACTCATTGGAAACTACAAAAAATCCGAACAATTCAAATGAACTGAAATCACGCGCGAAAAAACAGAAACGAAAGAATTTAATTTCACATACATACTGAATCTGTAGAATCATCATACACTCGAATTCACATTATTTACAATCCCATTCCAGGCCGGTACACTGGCGAGCAGAAAATTAACCCCATTCACGACGTAATAGAATTAAAAAATATAAATAAATGAAGCACTTTATCGTGAGGCGAGGCGACTCAAATTGGGTTTTTTACCCTCACTTCAGAAATACATGTGTTGGTCGGAAACAATGCTGTAATCTAGTTGGACAAATTAAATCTTCAGCAGAAAAGTGAACAGTTACCTTCTTTGCATTGAAGACTCTATTCGTCACATCTTAAGGTTCATTTTGCTGAGTTAGTGAACCGTGTGTGTTGAGTTTGACGGTGTGTCTTTTAAAAATAGATGGTAGTGAATTTATCTGTAGAGCTAGCTTTTTCATTTGTGTTCACGCTTGGCTGGACTTTCACTACGTTGATGCGGGTGTAAAATTGTATGCCTTAATATCGCTTGGTAACGCTAGTTCTTAAGAATAAGCACTCCTATTAAATAGAAACGAACACTTCGTTCAAATAGATAACAAATATTTATTTCTTAAAACGTTTCCATGCTCATTTGATAAAAACCAATCATTTGATTTGTTGCAGAAACAGATACATGAAAAAAATACTCTCAATTTTACATGAACCACGTTAATTCTTTTTCTTGTATAATACTCTACAAACATTTTACACTATTTACAACCTTCTTTTCGAGCAAAAGATTTTTTTATAATATTCTAAGCGAGCCAATTAGCATAAATGTAACCGTTTTACGTACGAGTATAATACCCTCTTGAAAGAGATTTCCTTATGTAACAACTCTTATTACGATAATAATCGAGAATCAAGCACACGTGTATCGATATAATTGGAATTACAATCGATACCTAAGTGAGCTATTATGAGGATTTCTTTTGAAGTGTATGTATGCCATAAATTCTTAAATTTTCCGTTATGAAACAACCATTTATGTTTTCACGTCAATTTGTTCACAAATAATTTCGTCAGTCCATAAAATTATAAAATCGGTTATATATCACGTGAAAACTCAACAAGTTTCGAAATAGTAACGAAATCATAAAACATATACCTAGAGGTGGATAAAGTTAACACTGTATTACAAAAAAGTTAAATAGTTAAACACATTCTTTTCGGAAAATGGCATATAAAATTTTCTTAAGCTCGATGTCAAAAGTCTGTTTAATGTTTTCGTAATATAATATCGATAGTACCCAAAGTTGCTGCAGTGAGTAAGTAATCTATGAAATAATACCTAAACTAAAACAAAAACGATATTTTAATAAGACACTCCATCTTCCACATTGGGGATACAAAATATTTCTCTGAAAATTGTTTCCTTGAAGCCATTGTCTTCGCTTTGCAGAATTTCATTCAAGGCAAAAAATATATCAATCACATCTTGGATTTTGAACTGTATGGTAACGTATATAGGGAAGATTTTCGTATGGCAAAAATTTGATCTTAAAATGAGGTTTTTTCTACGTAGTTTGGATACATCTTAAACATGAATATCTTTTGCAGTTATTTGGAGTTCTTTTGTCTTGGGAATGTTTTTGTTGTATTATAATAATTCCTTTCGATGTTTTGTAATGTGCTTTGTGAGACTTTGTACGGGGGACTTTGGTCCTTACGAGCGGACTTATGTTTAAGAAGGAAGCACTTTTGAAGAATTAATTTTGTTTTCTAACTCGCAAAGAAATTCCCTAGAAAAGAATATTAAATTAAATTCGCAAGACCTTGGAAACACGTTCGCGTGTTCATATAATTCGTAAAAAATCACAAACGCTTATATTTAACCTAAGAAAAACATACAAACATGCTATCACACATCCAAAACACTTCAAAACAATATTAAATCTCCATACCCCGAACAACCAAACCCGCGGCGCCATACCCCATAAGATACCATGACGGAAAAACTGTCGATTTCGCGAAAAACACCGGCATGGGAGTCGAAACGCCATAAAACGCCATATCTGAGAAGTTTGACATGTTACAATATTATGGGTATTAGATAGCCATGATATGTATACTTTTCCCCTTAGGCAGTTTCTTGTTTTCCCTTGCTATGGAATTTTAATATGTTTTTTTATTATTTAATCTTGCTTGCCTGAGGCTGTTTTGGGTATCATTATAAGATTAACAATGGATCCGAGTTTTTATGGTACATATTTGGCGTTGTTACTTCTTTTTAATTGTGTTATTTACGATTTTTTAGGAGTTTTATGAAGTGCCTTTGTGAAAAAGTTTTACTTTTTTGAATGGGTTCTCACCACAAAGATTTTCATAAAAAAAAATGCCTGATAGGAGATAACATTACATTTTGTATAAATATACAATAGTTTATGTATTTATGTGATTGAACGGGCTACTTTCAGAATATGTATTTTGGTACCACAATATACATATCTAATATAAATAAACTATAAATAAACTTATACAATAAACCTTACAAACTTATTCTTGACATTTTTCAAATCTAATAAATCAATTCTCTTGTTACAGGTAAGCACCGTTTATCATCCTTCGAGCTACACAACGCATTGTAAGTCCCACAAAATACTCTATCGATACTAAAGATCAGTTTCCAATACATTGCGTGTGTACCATTGCCACGTTTTATGCTCATTGCAGTTAAACCGTCGATGTTCAGTCGTTTTGTCATTGGTTTCCCATTGAATATTCGGCTTTTGAGTGTCAGAGATCCAATTGGACTTGTATCTGTACTATAATATCATATTTACGTAACTTTTACAGGAGCCTATTGTGGATAAATTGTTTATTTAGAAGATAATTGTTGGTATATAACACACATATTGCCAAAGTATAGTAGGGTCAAATTTATAGATAGTATGAATATGTATGTGTTTTGACTAAATTACTGTGAGTTGCACCATTGGACTATACCGATTTGACTAATGGGTGACAAGTATAGTACAGAATGGAAGTATTCGGTGGCTTATGGTTTGGTTATCATTATAGTTACATGGTGCAACTCACCCTTAATGATTCGAAACCCCACTAGACATGAATTTCTAAGCAATGAAAAATGAAATCACATCACACCATCGTTTTCTTATCACAATTCCACTCAGTTGACGCCGATGTCACCCGAATACTTCCGAAGTATCCCGATCTCCCCCGAATGACTTTATTGTATGATTTTTTGTTTATCTATAATATAAAAATGAATCGCAAAATGTGTTGGTAAGCGCATAACTCAACAACGCCTGGACCAATTTGGCTAATTCAGAAGGTTCTTATGAAAAAAATAATAGGGTAAAGTAGAGAAGTCAGTTGACGGAAGCGAAGCCGCGGGCAAAAGCTAGTGTGGTATAAAAGCTTCGTTTTTATTATCTAAGCTGAATTATTGCATCGCGATAAAACGTCTGTGGTAAATCTTAAGTACTTAGTCCTTCCTGCTTTTATCGTTTGTTTTTGAAATAAATTATTAGATTATTATTGTTGATCTCTACTTTAATAAGCTCGTAGTTAAGGAAGGGTCGATCGATCATAAGGTTAAGCAACGCTGGACGCGGTTAGTTCGTGAATGGGAAGCCACCTCGTCAACCTGGTTTTTCCGAATGCAAAATTTAGTGATATAATAATGGTCTGATTTCATAAAAAATGTTTAGTTACTTAGGTACATCCTTGTCCATGACACAAGTTATAAATGGCCACTAGAAAGACGACATCGCCAAGATTTTCTAACAACAAAAATTAAACGGGTCTAAAGTACCCCCGCACTTAACCGTCCCCGTAATATGGCGAAGACAGAGCTCCCCACAAGTCCCTACTTGCTATCTTTGTGAACAAGTCCAGTTTGGCCCATTAACCCTCTGCCTGCAGATAATGGCCCGATTGTCCCGGCTCGCTTCATACTAAATATATGGTGGGGCAAGGTTTCACGGTTTTTGTTGGCATTTTGTTACTTCAAACAATTTGGTGTATTTTTTCCGCAATTATCAACAAAAAAACGTAATTTTCACAGTTAAAAAAAACTTTTGGTAATTCATTACATATCCTAAGCAGGTACTACTAATCTACTGAAACGCTGCAGAATTGTAACTAAGATAGATTACACAAAACACCATCAAACGACCGAAAAAAAAATCACAAACAACACAGCATTTATCAAAGTACACACTCACACACCCAACTCACACAACACGTGTTCTCACACTCACGTGATGACTAGCCGAAATGCACGAATCACCTCGATCCATTACCTTGATGAGAGAAAGTATTTACGGCACAAACTTGCGCATTGCGACTTTCCTAATTACGTCTAAGTGTGGGTGAAAAATAGTGGCGGTCGTTAGTCGGCTTTAAATGGTAGATGCTTTGTAAACTGTCTTTTGTTTTTCTTGGCGTTTTTTTAGTCGCATTGTCTGAAGTATGTTTTCTGTTTTATAATGTGAATAATAAATTTACGTACATTTGGCATGAATGTGAATGGATATGGTGGAAGAGGACGCCCAAAGAAACGATGGATGGATTGTGTGAAAGTCGATAGAAAGACTGTTGCTTGTGAGATGACGGCAGATAAAGAGTATGAAAGAGTAAGAGACGACGATGATGATCTACGTACAGTCAAATATATTGATAGAACTTGCTGTACTATTAGTTTAATTAGTAACTGGGGCTATAATCAATTATTTCAGAAATAATAATGATTTAAATTGCATAAGCATACTATCCAATCAAAATCAATTCGAATGTAATAACCGACCGTATCATATAAGTGATTGAATACGCTGCATTGGTCGCACGCACTATTTCCGGTCAGACCAATAGTACCAACCCTCACGCGCCATTCGTTTCCGGAAGACAATGGCCGGCCCACCCGTTCCGATCGCAGATTTCCCGTCACTTCCGTCCTATCGGGTGGAAATTCGAAATTCAATTTTGAACTTCGAAAATATATTTTTGAATTCGGAACGTCCTGGCCATTTTAATAACTGCCATTCATTTTAGGGTTATTTATTGAGTGTCATGAAAGGACGCCTGGAGTCTTTTGTTTTTCGAATTCAATATTATTTGTTGTTATAACAATACGGCACGATTAAATATTAAAAAATAAATAACATAAAAGGACAATAATTGTAAATTTTTATATTCGTTCTACGTACCTATGGACCACACACATCTTTTCATGAAAAAAATTGTGTTAAATCAAATAAAGTCAACTGAAATATATGTATAAAAACACATACAATATAACAGAAATATGGCAATAAGCAAGCAATACAATAAAACGCAATGCAACAAAGTTTCAAAACTAGTCTAAAAAACTAAAAAGCTGTAGGAACATTCGTTTAGAAATTCAAACGCAAGTTTGGAACGGCGAAGTTTTTTTCTCTCCGTCGCCGCAATCGTTCTGAAATGGAATCGTTGGAAATATTGACGATAAAGTGACACTCCATGTACTCAAAGCCAAAGTTTTACTGCAAAAAGCCATTTTCTTATCCTTGAAACGGGTTTTCAAGTTAAATATTTTCGATATTTGAATATTCTGTGTACGTGTATGTGGGGAGAGCAGTTTTGTTTGTTCAATTCTAAAATTATTTTCAAATGATTCTTTGCAGAACAAAGCTATCTACTTAGAAGGTTAACTCATAT